>NW_023044978.1:4412201-4503702 GCF_011762505.2 Arvicanthis niloticus | reverse complement strand
GTAGTATGGGGAATATGTAAGAGAACTCTGAGAAAGTGCAGGTTTCAAGACATTAGGATAGATGATACAGTGTTTATATGTTCTTGTTTGGATGTGGACACTTTCAGAGACCCTTGGGCAGATAGGGAAGTTGCCCGAACTATTTGTGCAGATGACAAAAATCTTACAGTTTTTTTTTTCAGCAGATAAAGAATTCTCATAGGCACTTGGCAGATGGAAAAGTTCCATGTTGCTGCTTGACACTTTAATTATATCCTAGAGTCCCTGAGCTAGGAAGCAAAGCTCCTTCAGGTCCCCAGGCAGCTATGGGGTTTCCCAAAGTGTTTTCTCCATAAAGGAAAGCTTTTGCAGTCTCCTGAGTAAATGGTGAAGGTAAGGATGTAATTTGTGCAGAGGTGTTTAGCTCAAGAGCTGCTTGTGAATATAGGGAATTCGACACAGCTCTTGTCAAAGATGCTGAAGGGGTTGGACTTGCTTGTGTTTGTGAGGAATGGACCAAAGGCTTTGGGGTATGTGACAAAGTTTCTGTAGTCCTTGAAACACATGGAGACATTCCCAAAGAACCTGAGACAGAAGAGAAATCATTATGAGTACAGTGGGCAGACTCGGATGTTCCAATAATCCTTTGGGAAGATGATGACTGCTGGAGAGATTCTGGACTATATGGTGACAGGCCAGGGTTGTCTGAGAAATATGGAAAGCTTGGTAGACAGCCAATGTGCTAGTTTACTTGACACTTGTAAAGAAAATTTCCCAGATTTTTGATCATTTAGCAAATGTTCTGTAGGCTCTGAGGGAGATGGCAAAGTGCCTGTTGTCACTTGAAGAGATGGTGAGGAATTCTGAGATTCTACCATGGTGCCCTAGCTTCTTTTGGAAAGATGTTGAATTCTCTGGAAACTCTGAGGTAGATGTCAAAGAAACCACAGTCCCTGGGACAGACATAAAATTTTCTAGAGCCACTTGCTTACTTCTCACATTTGTTAGAGTCCCTGGTGTTGTTTGGGGAGGTTTCTAAGCACATGGTACAGATGATGAAGTTTCCACACTCCCTTGGGAAGATAACAATTGTTTTTAGTTCCCATAGTAGAACAAGAAGATCCTTGTTTAGATGGCAAAATTTCTAGAGTCCAAGTTTCAGATTTGGGCCATCCCATAGCCCCTCTAGAAGACAGAAAATGTTTTTTCAGCCCCTTGATTAGTTGGCAATATTTGAGCCTTCCTATAGGCTTGTCTAGTAGATCTTAAGCTTCGTTCTTACATGGTGAAGACCCTCAAGTACCTTGAGTTTATATAGCCTGTCCCAAGTAGTCAATTTTTATTGCTGTTTTGTCTTTATTGTTGGTCAGATAGCAAAGGCCCAAGTGACCCTTGTGTAGAAGGATTTTTAGATGCTATAGAAGTCACAGAAGCTTTCTCACACATTTGAGATAATGACACACACTCTAGACATTTTTTTATTTGTACAATATCTCTTAGACCCTTGGAAATATAGAAAATGTTGTGGACTTCTGAATTCTATTTTGAAGTGTTAGAAATCACTTTGAACATGGAAAACATATTCTGGAGCTTTTGGTAGAGATGAAAAAATTCACTGAAGCCCTGGAGCACATGGTGAAAATACTAAAGCATTTTTGGTAGACAGAGAAACCAGAGACTTTTGGGAAAATGTTGATTGTCCACCATGCCCCTGGGTAGATTGGCAGCTTACCACACTTCCTTGGTCATTTGTGGAACATTCCAAGGATTTTGAAACAGATATAAATGATGTGGGACAGACCTGAGAAGTAGTTCTAGCTTTTGATGATTCTTTGGCAGCAGTAGACTATGCAAGCCCCCATTTTGCAGAATGCAGGAGGTTCAAACTATCTTCATCAGACGGGAAAATTTAAGCCTCCTTTCTCAGAAGAATCAATTTTAACTTGTTTTTTTTTTTTTTTTTCTGGAAGCTGGTTGCCTGGGGACGACTTTGGTAGGAAGAGAATGCCTACAAGTTCTTCCCAGAGAAGGCATGTAAAAGAAAATCTTTTGGATAGATGCAGATAATTATAAAGCCCCATGTTCAGATATGGTAGATCCTAAGGCATTTTGTTGAGATGAAGAAATTCTTAATGTGTTTTGTGTACCTGTGCAAGAATTGACTGTAACTTCAGACTGAGGGGAAAATACTAGAGCTACCTGTGTAGATGAGGTCTCTCTTGGAGCATTATGGACACATGAGAGAGGTCTAATTGCCTCATGAGCAGACATGGAAGTTTCTAGACCTCCTTCTTGTGTACTTGTGGAAGTTGGAAGGGAACTTTTGTTAGCTGCAAAAGGGAATAACACCTTTTGTGTAGAATGTCATGTTTCATAGCCAACTTGATGGGCAAAACAGATTCCATGGATCCTTTGGAAGATAAGCCAAATCCATAGCCTTTTGAGTATTAGAAATATGTTCTGGAGACACTTGTGTGCATGAAGAAGAACCAACTGCCCTCTATGCAGATTGGAAAGAGTCTATACTATCTTGTGTAGATGGAGAAGATAGCTGATGCTCTTGAAGGAATAGGGAATTTCCCAGCCCCTTTCCAGAAGTTTGGGGAGATCCTATGGGTTCTTGTGCACATGCAGAATTTAATGTATCTCCTTCTTTAGATCTACAAGACGCTACAGAATCTTGTGTATGAATATGATGTCCCATAGGCCCTTGTTCACATGGAAATGGATTCATAGCCTTTTCTACAGATGAAATATGTCTTAGAACATCTGTTGTAGATGTGCAACATCCAAGAGCCATTTCAAAAATAGAATAGTGTCTAGAAATTTTTGTATATGTATTCTGTCTAACAGACCCTTTCTGAGTTAGGGTAGTACTTGAAGAACTTGGTACAGGTTTGGGAAATCTTAACTTCTCTGATGTATTTGTAGAAAATTTAGGAGCCTTGCCCTTCAAAGCTGAATGCTTTAGAGTCTCCTGGGTAGGCAGGGAATGTTATATCTTCTGAGCACACTGTACAAGTATGGAGCTTGCATGGCTCACTGGCATGGTTTTGGAACAACGTTGGCTCTATTGGTCCTGATGACAATCAGGAGGGCCCTTTTGTATGGTAGGGGACATTTGAATAATTCTCTGTCAGATATTAATATTTTGAAGACTGGTTGTTTAGAAGGAGGATCTTTCAGTGTTGTTTTGCTAGAATGGAAATTTTCAGGGTCAATTTTCATAGAAGGAAAATAAATTATTTTTTTTCTGTGGGAGAGCAGATTTGTCTTTGACCATCTTCTCTAGAGGGGGTCAATACTAGTGACCCCTGACATATTGGGAATGGCCCGGAACCCCTGGTGAAAATGGTGAATGTACTAGACTAGTTTGTGTGTGTGCAGAAGGCAGAATAATAATTTGGGTGGACTCAGGGGTTTCTCCCACATCTTGTGTATGTGCTGAACATTCAAGAACCTCATCTGGAAATGGAAAGCATCCTTGAGCTCCTGGTGTACTTGTAGAAAATTTTGTTCTTTCTTGGGGATGTGTCAGTATTGTGAGGCTCCCTTGTGGAACTACGATTGCATTTAATCCTCTTTGGACTGTAAGAGATGATCTAAGCCCATTTTTTAATGATGAAGGACTTTGATATTCTTCCTGATCTAATGGGCGAGGTCTGAAATCACCTTGGTCAGCAAGCTCAGGTCTCAAGCTCACTTTACTGAAAGCAGATTACATAGGGAACTTTGTGGGAATTGGAAATACCTTTGGTTGTCTTTGTGAGAAGACTTATTTATCTGCCATGGTTTGGCAGCTGTCAAATGTGTTAAACTCTCTTGGGACCAGTGGTCCGACTTAATCTATTTGAGAATTGTTAAAGGAGCATCATAATTGGAAAGTGAAAGGTGTGCTGAGAAGACTGTGCTCTCACATCCTGCTTGCACCAGGAGAGCACCCTCTAATGGGAGGCCATCTGTGTTGTAGGAATGTCTGTTGGAGCCTTGTTAACTGAATAAGAAAGGCTGATTTAGAACCTTGCACCTCAGAAACTTTGGGGGCTAAACAATCACTTGGACATTGTGCTATAGAAGAACAAGTGATAAAATTTGAATACAGTGTATGGAATACATGGAATCATATTACAGATATTATTCTGTATTTTAAACATGACTTATCCTAGATAAATTTATGACAATTGTGAGCCAACCTGGATGATGAAAGGCATCTTTAAATGACTAAAAATACCCACTACAATATAATTATTGTACAATTAATATTTTAAGTATTGTTTGGAGAATAAGAAAAAACAATAGTCTCCATATGGTACAGTTGACAGTTGCATTCCAAATACTCTCATCTCTGTGTGACTAAGTGCATTGATTGAGAACACAGATGCTGTTGTACTTGTGAATATACCACATATGGACTTAAACAATTTCATTTCCTCTCATAGTTTACATGTTGCGTCTCTATATCATTTATATATTTGGGTTGCTTTTGAAAGATCATATAATTCTCCTGAAGGCACAATAGGCTAATGGCTCATATCAGTGGCTCCGCATGGGCCATTCACTTTCATTCCAATGGCACAGCTGGAACATAGTTGCACAGAATGATTTTTGAAACCCTTAGTCAAGTTGATTCTTTCAAATGTCAGGCTGTAGAGCTGTTAATACACTGAGAAAGTGTAAGATTGAGGATATATATGAAGATACCATTTTACTAACCGAAATTTGATTTGGTTGTTACACATCCTGCCAGTGTTTTGTGCAGTTTTTTGATCTTGCTGGTTGAACGGCATTTGTTTGCTTGTTTGTTTGTTTGTGTACTTTATTGTATTTTGGGAATGATTTCTGTTTCCATTTGGCTACACAGCCAATAAGCATGGCATTATTCAGACGCACAGGGGCACTTTACTTTCATCTAATTATTTCCCTGTAACATTACCTTAGTGCTTTGCTGCATTGTTTCTTTTTGGAATTTCAAAATTCTTAATTACCCACTTTCTTTTTTGGACCCAAATATATTCCAATAATTCTAATTTTAGAGGCATCTGCTCCCAGGTAATCCTTTCTTTTCCTACAACGTTGGGTAAATTCTGTTCTTGACTAATTCTGTATTCACAGTGGTTATCCCTGTACTAGTACAAGTCATAACTTCTATCTCGCTTAAATAAACTTCCTGTTGCTATTTAAAGGCTCCCAGAGACAGTGTATTCTTGTTTTCAGAACTGTCTGACAAGAAAAATGCCAGGAAGGCACCTGGGTGATCATTTAGACAGGTCCAGTATTGGAAAGAAAAGAAATCCAGGGGCTTATTGAATATCCAAACCAGACTTTGTTTAACTGACTTCCAGTCTCAGGCTTCTCCCATCCTAAATTAATAAAGTTACAAATGTGGTTGTTGACAAGGCTTGGTCTTCTCTGTCTTTCCAGTGCATCCAGTTGTTTATTCATATAAAGGAATGAACTTGGTAATCATCAAGAAAACAGTGAAAAATTCTTTTAAAAACATGCAATAAAATCAAAAAAGAATATGTATGTGAATATGTATATGAATAAAAGCATATGCATGAAAGTGCTGTAGTGAATCTGATTTCTTTGTAGTCTGACAAAGAAAATGAATAACTTTGAAAAGCTCGACAAAAGAATATCAATCACTGAAGTAAATGCTACAATATATACTATTTAGTTGTTTTCATTTTTAAATTTACTATGCAAAAAAGTTATTTAATCTGAACAATTTTATAATGTTGGTATTAATGATTTTATTTAGGAAATATTCACAAGTGTGGAAAGTAATTCACAGAAATCTTAGCCAATCATAAATCAAGTAATGTCATACATGTACATATAACTCCTACTCAGTTTACCTTGATAGATTATGTGAGGTAAACGTAGTCACTATAACTGAAATTGATAAACTCATTTAGTGTTGACATTAGAATTGCCAAGTTAATTCTCAAAAGGTATATATTATCTGAATTGATACTAATAATTTTCTGTCCATTAACACTGCAGCAAGTTCTTCATGCCTAGAAGGATTATTTTTGGTTTGTAAAATCAGTCTCTTCAATGACTGTAAAAGACCAACTGGAAATTCAGATAAGCCAACCAAAATTATGATACTTACTAGCATGAGGATAAGGACTGTGAATACATAAATAGTCAAGAACAGAATTTACCACAGTTTGAAGAAAAATAATGGATTTCCTGGAAGCAGATAGATTCCTTTAAATGAAAATTATTTGCATATATTGGTATTAAAAAAGAAAGTGAATGATTAACATTTGGAAAATACAAGGAGAAAGAATGTTGCACAGCACTAAAGGAATTGCACAGTATTTTAATTAGATAATAGAAAAGTGCTTATGTTCTTCTAAACTACACACGGCTTATTGGCTGTGTAGCCAGAGGGAAACAGAAATTATTCACAAAATAAATCAAATAAAGCAGAAAAACAAACAAAGCCCTTTCAACCAACAAGATCAAAATTCTGCTTAAATATACTGACAATGTGTGTGAATACCAAATCAAGTTTCTCTTTCAGTAAAACGGTATCTTCATACAGATCTTCAAACTTACACATGCTCACTGTACCAATTGCTCTACAAACATGACCTTTCAAAGAATCACCTTGACTAAGGGTTTCAAAAATTATTCTGTGCAACTATGCTCCAGCTGTGTCATTGGAATGAAAGCAAATGGCCCAAGTAGAGCCACCAAGATGAGCCAGTAGCCTATTGTACCTTCAGGAGAATTATGTGCTCTTCCAAACACAATCCAAATACATAAATGTTATAAGAACTCAACAAGTACACTGTGACAGGCAAAGCAATTACTTAAGGTGCTACATTCAAGAGTCTGATTGCATCTGATTTCTGAATCTATACACTTAGTATAACACAGATAAAAGTATCAACTTGCATCTATACTCCAAGTAAACTAATATTTTGTCTATATTTTCCAAACAATACCTATAATAGTATATAATTTGCACAATAACAATATTGCAATATGTATTATTTAGTCATTTAGTAATGTCTTTCAGCATCCAGAAAGACTAAGATTTGTCATAAATTTTTCTAGGATATGTCATCTTTACAATACAGAATAATATCTGTAATATCATTCCATACATTTTACGTTCTATTCAAATTCTATCACTTCTTCTTTCCATAGCACAATACCAAAGTGATTGTCTACTCCACACAGTCTCTGAGGAGCAGGGTTCTGGATCAGCATTTTCCATTCAGTTACGAGGCTCCAATAGACATCTCTGCAACACTGATGGCCTCCAGTTAGAGGGTAATATACTGGAGCAAGAGGGACTTGAGTGCACAGTCTTTTCAGCATCCTTTGCCCTTTCCAATCATGATGCTTCTTTAACAATTCTTTGTCATGGCCATTGACTGTGGCACCAGTCCAGGTAGCACTCTGGATTCTAAGGAAGAGGGTCCTCAGTGTTCCTCCACAATCAGAATGCTTGGATGATTGCCCTGCTACTGCAAGCACAGCTGCCAGGTGAGACACCTTGAGACAGGCCCATGTAAGTCCAAGCAGACACTCTGGAGCTTTACTTGATTCTATAGAACAATGGTCATTCTAGTTCTCTGCCCTTTGCCTCCCAGACATGTCCACAGTTGTCATGAGAGAAATCTTCTCTCAAATGGTCCTGCTTAGCTGCTTTTATCTGAAATTTACCATTGGCAAGTACATTCACTGACTCTTCAAGCAATGGTACCTTATTTTCCATTTCTGCTGTCAATTTTGTTAATGACCGAAAATGACTGACATGTGAAAAAAGGCCAGCGAGCCTGAACAAGGACTTTAACCTCTGACCATAGACCTCCGGTTTCTCAGCCTCCATGGCCTGAGACTCCTTACATTATCTGCCATCAAATTTATTCACATTCTACTCCAAGGGGGCAAGCAGTTACTGACTTGCCAGACTACATGTCCTGGAGGGCCCCTTCAGTGTCCCGCAATGGGGGAAGCATTTGACTAGCAAAGACATGAGGGACTTTGCACCTCATGGTCTCATTAGACAGACTTGTCACAAGTTCAGGTGTCCAAAGCCCTACAAAGATCAGAGATTCAAAAAACTGGATGCTAAGTTACAGAAGAGCTACAAAGGAACTCTGGCAAATAGTGTAGCAGTTTTTCATGATCTAAAACAGCACCTTCTATTGGATTCACTGGGCAGGCCCTTTATAATTTACAGTTGGTACTGAGCATCCAATTGTAGCTTAGAGCTCGTGGCAGTGGACAACCCATGATTAGTCTACATTAGGGCCCAAGAAGACACAAGAAGGACCCTCTGTCCAACACTGCCTAGATGGTCAGGATCTAAACTTTTATTGGCACAAAATGCTAAGTTAGAACCAAAGGGGACTTTGGCAACAAAAGTCATTGAAATAATTCTTGATATTTGCTATACCAAATATCAAGATCACTGTATTACCTAAGCATCAGCGACATTTCTATAGGAGCTGATGGTAGCATATACAGAGATCCACAGCCAAGCATTTAGTAGAGATCAGGAAATTGAGTAGAAGATGAGGAGTAAGGGTTGTAGGAACCAGAGGGTCAAGGACACCAGAAGAGGACAGCCCACAGAATTATCTAAGCAAGGTTCATAAGGGTTCAAGACAGAACCACAGATCTCCTGTGGGTCTTCAGTAGGCCCTCTGCATACATGCTGTGGTTGCTTAACTTGTTATTCTTGGACTCCTCACAGTGGGAGTGGGGATGTCTCTGACTGTTTTGTCTGTTTATGGGACAGTTTTGTTCCTAATGGATTGCCTCATCCAGCCTTGATATGATAGTTTATGTTTTCTCTTGCTCTATTTTTTTGGCATGTTAAGTTGATATACCAAGGAATACTTCTCTTTTGGAAAGGAAACAAAGGAGCAGTGGATGAGAGGAAGAAGGAAGGTGAAGGAATGACTAAGAATAGTGAGTTGGGAAGGCTGCAGATGGCATGCATTACATGACAGAAAATAAAAAAAATCAATGTAGCTTTAGAGGTTACACACATGTACAAGGTTTAATGTGACCAATGTCTTTGACCAAAAGGAACATACATTTCTTTTCTGCCAAACGTGAAATTTTATATACTCTTTTGAATAATATTACCTCATACCTTTCAGATTTATTTCATGCATGGTAAACACAATTCCTTATACACTGGGACAAATCAGACCTAAGCTACTCTAAGTAAGAGAGACTTCCACTTTTAACCCAGATGGCTAGAAAAATACCCTAATGATAGAAGGGACCTCATACCACACTGATTCTTGTTTCCAGGGCCCACAACTCATGTTATGTGTCTTTATGCTGATAATCAGTCATAGTGAAAAATCTACCCTTTGTAACAACCCCTACATAGCTGATGATAGATTTAAGATTACAGAAAGAATTCCTATGAGACTGGTATATGTACTTTAATATTGCTGCCAACCTGCAATGTAAATTCCAAACATATGTCTCTTCTAGACTTTGAGAATGAATAGAAGCCGAGTGGTATTGGAGATGTTCCTGGTCACAAGGAATTACTTAATATGTCTCCACTTAACAAATTAATCTGAAATGTTTTCATTTTGTTCAAGAGGGTTTGCTCCTGGCTGTTTGGCCTTCTCTGTCTGACACTACCCCTCTAGTGCCTGGCACAAGAGACTTTCTCCTTCTCCTCAAAAAGGTTTCATTTCTCCCCTTTCTAAACAAACTGGATGGGTTCTTAAATTCTTCCTGACTTGAAATGCCCTTAGAAGATTCCATATTTCATCAAGGCTGTCCTCTCTGGTTAGAAGTCCATTAAATACTAGCTGGTCAAGAAAATCAAGTATAGTCTTGAGTCCAATTACCCATAATGGCATGGTTTCATTTACACAGAGATCTGAGTAGCTGAACCCAAAATGGAAGAGTTAGTCTTGTTTGACATAGCTATCCAACCTGTGCACAAATAATGCAATTGCTGCCTGGATTCTCAAAGTTTCTACTAATAATATGAACATCCTAAGCTGTAAGGAACTGTAGACAGGGAGGACAATAAGGATATGGGTGGAATTTATTATTAAATTTATTATCATTAAATAAAGATATATCAGTATAGAAGACACCATTCTGATTCTATGAAGCATTAATACCATAAAGAAAAGGAAAATGATGAGAACAATTGGTTATGTAAAAGCTTTCTGATGTGACAGCAACATGAATTGACAAGCAATTTCTTTAGTACTGCAAATGATGTGAAAACAACAATGAACTATTGTAGTTGAAGTCTACAAAGTGATTTGCCATTCAACTAAAAAATTAAATATCTTTACTTTTCTGGCCTCCCTGATTGATTCTTCCTGGTTTAAGTTTAAGGTCCAGGATGTTTTTCACACAATTTATGTTCATAATTAGCCATTATATTCATATGACTATGGAATTGGTAATATGAATCTACTTAGTTTGGACTCTTTGTGAACAGTTTCCTTCTTTTGGATATAGAAACCAAGGTACATAGATTCAAAATTTACTTTTTGACTAGGGTGATATCATGAAACTTTGGGAAAAGTAGAATAAGGAACAGGCAAGATGGCTAATGTTCATCAGCTATTGGATTAGGGTACCTGGAATGCCTCATTAGCATGGGGAAACATTTCAGGAATCTCAGTTGCTGAGTGAAAAGTGTTTATAAGAAAAAATAAAATCGATACCATAATCGAATTGAGAGTATGTGATGTTCATCTGGTCGAGAGAAAAGTGGATGTTTTCCCCAAACAAGCTCAGTGAAGAAGAAATCCTGCTATTGTAAGAAGTCTCCCATATTGCATTGATAATAGAAGATATCGAATCACAGTGGGCTTCAATGTAATTTAGAAGTGTTTCTCAAATGTATATGTGTGTATACACACACACACATGTGCGCACAGACATGTGCGTGCGCGCGCACACACAAACACACACACACACACACACACACACACACACACACACACACACACACACACATATATATATATATATATATATATATATATATATATATATATATATACACATATATATAATGAACTTTAATGATTTATTGAAAATAGAGAAATGGCTCCTTCCCTGAGTGCTGAAGTATTTCCCAGCCATTGTGTGAGAACAAACGATGAGTGACTAGACCTGCTGAAAAGCATAATATTTTGAATAACATTTATTTAATTCCTGCCCATCTTTAAAAATTTATATTATGAGACCTTGACGTTGTTTCAGGATAAACACAAGTTTACAAAGTGGAAGATTCTGTGTGGTTTTATTTGTCTATCCATTTTTCTCAGAATCCTCTTACTGTAGCATAGCTCCCAATTGCATGAGTAAAAATTGTAATAAGCTCAATAATTTTAATTAGAAAAGTTTCCTTTTGTGAGAGCATACATATATGTGCATGCACAACCCAATCAGAAATGCCAAAGCTCAGAGGCTGTATTATCCACAAGGACTCCACATTTCTTTCCTGTGGTAGCTTCCCTATGGTTGCTTTTCTGTTTAGCACAAGGAAATTTATTAACTTCCCTTAACCTTGGAATTGGTTATATGAATCTATACAGATTAGACTCTGTGTAAACTTTTTGCATTTGTTTGTCAGAAGTACTTGCTTATATGATCTTGGCCTATAGATATCTGGGAGCTAAGACATGCAAAGACATAAGTGTGTTTGCAGAGTACAAGGGGCTATAATGACATTATACATCAGGCTCAGGATATTCAAATGAAAGTTTTATTTCAAATTAATAGATAATGTTAGTAGGTCTATGTGATTGTAGGAAGTATCTTGCAGAAATCTTAAGGCAGGTGTTGCTAAGTCAGATCCCTCAGCTCAAGTCTTCTGATGGGGATGTTTCATGGCAGACACAGGCTTAACTCTGCTCTTTGGTCTAATTAAGCACATCTCAGACAACAGCATAATTACACACACACACACACACACACACACACATATATATATATATCTCCATAGAATCTGAACAAATTTTGTAATCAGACTTGGGCACCACAATACATGGTCATATATTATCACAAAAGCTGATCCCATGGCCTTGTCACCAAGGAACAATTAATAATCAATGCTCATAAACAATCAATACCAATAGTGATCAATAAACAATGATGATCAATAATTGGTGATGATGATGATGGTGACAGGGATAGTAAACATTGCTTACTTCTTTCATCCTCCCTTTTAGTTTTGTTGAGAGAAACTCTTGCTACATAGCACTATAACCTGCTATGTAGAGCAGGCTTGTGTTAGACTCCTAGACAGCCACCGGCCTCTGCTATCTCTGTATTGGATCTAAAGGTATGTGCTGCCACACACAAATGATTTTGCATAATTTTTATCAAAACTTCTGTGTAACTTCACATAGTGGTGTTAACACTTTTAGGATTTATTTTAGATTATATGTGACTCACAGGAGAGAACATCTCCTGATTTATTTTGAGAAATTGTTAGTGCCATAATTTTGATGTTACTGGATTTTGTTTTGTTTTGTTTTTTTTTTGTTTTGTTTTGTTTTGTTATTTTTGACCAGGTTTCTCTGTGTAGCCCTGGCTATCCTGGTACTCATTCTGTAGACCAGGCTGGCCTTAAACTCAGAAATTCCCCTGCCTCTGCCTTCCAAATGCTGAGATTAAAGGCATGCACCATTAATTATTGATCATTTTTGGATATTGATTAGTATAGATTATTAGCCATTGATTTTATTGAATAGATTATCATAACTACTGATCATTATTCCATCACCATCATTCTCCTGCCTCTGCCTACCTAGTGCTGGGATTAAAGGCATGTGTCACCACTGCCTGGCTGTGGTACTGGATTTGATTAATCGCATAAATATTCAAAGAGATTATCTGGAAGTAAGCATTCTCCCTCGCTTTTTCCTCATGATAGGGGTAAATGGAGAGTCCATGCACTAAGGGCACTACCTGGGATAGCTTGTCATCTCTCAAAAAATAATTACGGATATGCTCATAGGTGTGTCTCTAAGTTCATTTGAAATCAAGCTGAGTTGATAGTCAAGATGAACCATCCCACTAGCAAATCCTCCCCATTTGATGTCTTTCTACTATATCACTTTAATTAGTATTGATTATAGGTCATTGATTACTATTAGTGATTAGTATTGATTATTGATCATTAATAGTTGTCCCTCAGAATCCATCTAGGATTCTCCTACTGGCTTTAGAATTTGGGCTATCTGCTTGTCATTTAAATTCCTACAAAATGTTACCTATCTCTTTCAGTCTGCCCCCAAACCCTCTTTTTTCCTTTATATAGCTGTCTTAGACTTTTCCAAACACCTCTACTCATTTTTATTTTCTGAGCCAAGGTTTCTCTGTTTAGCCCTGACTGTCCTGCAATTCAATTTGTAAACCTGGCTGGCCTCGAACTCATAAATTCACCAGCCTCTACTTCCCATGTGCTTAGATTAAAGGCAGGTACCATCAATTACTGATCATTATTGGTTATTGATTAGTATTGATTATTGATTAGTATGGATTATTGATTAACATTGACTATTGATATTTTTCCATCACCATCATCGCCCTGCCTCTGGCTCCCAAATCCTGGGATAAAATGTGTGTCCACCACTATCCAGCCCAAATATTCCTTTTAAATTCAGGCCTGTGCCTGCAAGTTATTTTTCAGATTTGTTCTTTAAGTAAAGAAATTAAGTGTCTGGAGAGATGGATCAGCTGTTAAAAGTGCTTGCTACTCTAGCAGAGACCAAAGTACTGTTCCCAAACTCAACCTGTAACTCCAGATCCAGGAGATCCAAATGTCCTCTTCTTTTCAGGCATATGGGGGTGAGAGGTATTTAAAGAATTAAAACAACTGTTCTGAAAACAAAACATTTTTTCTGATACTATGCATAATTAATCTTAAGTCTTCAAAGGAATGTAGATGAAAAATTGGGTAATGACACTTTTTTTCTCTGCTTTTTGCCATGTAGAGGTAATCTCAATGGAATGCTTTATTCATCCTTACATGTACTCTGGAACCACATTGAGGAATTTCACAATCATTTTGACATATCCATGATGTCACACCTGTGATGTCAAAACTGTGATGTCACACCCATGATGTCACGCCCATGATGTAATACCTCAGTGATGAATGACAGCAGTCATTGCAGTCAAAAAAGAATAAATAATAATAATAATAATAATAATAATAATAATAATAATAATAATAATAAAGTGAACCCAGATACTTAGCTAATGAAGTACTGATCATGGATATTGTTGGAGGATGCTGAATCAGGATTCACATTTATTAATTTAGGCATTTATTTATTTATTATTTATGCATTATGGTCTGAAAGTATATAGTTGCCATTAACTAATTTATATATATATATAAATTATGTATATATACATAATTTATATACATATATATACATAATTTTTTATTATTGGATAATATATAAAAAATTGTAATAATATATTAATATTAAAATATATCAATATATAATAATATATAATATATATAATATCTCCTTATATATTGTTAGATATTTTATTCACATCATATTAATATATGAGAAATCATTGATCTGAGAATGTATAATGGCCATGAAAAAACTTTTATATATCCTTTTTTAGTATTGGATAATATTATGCATATATGTAATATAATAATATATTTAAAAATATATAATACATTAACATATAACATATTTATATATAACATATTAATATATAATAATAGTATTAAATATTATATAATGTGATATGATAAATGTAATATATTCTTATATATTAATTTGTGGATATTTTATTTACATTACACTTGCATTTTAATAACAGTCTACCTTCTAAAAATGAATAATAGCTATGAAGAAATAATGTATATCTTTTTTTTATTGTTGGATATTTTATTTATATTTCACGTATTGTGCATATATAATAATTAAAATGTAAAGGTGGAAATTTTTCACTATCGGAAGAGAAGCAGAACTTCCAGTGACTGGAACTCTTCTCTCTGTGTCCTGTTATTGATTGTATTGATCATTTTGATCATATTGATTATATTGATTTTACTTCATCTTTCACCATCCTGGGTCACATTAGAGTATTTTGTCCAAGAAACCTGATTTCCAAATGAGAGGAAGACAGGAAGTAAATTCAAGATAGAGAGGAGCTGGGGAAAATCTAGAAAGAGTGTGATATAATATATAATATATAACATTGTAATCTATACGTATTATAGTAGTAAGGAATCTATTTTCAAGAAATTTGAGTGAAAACTGTAATTAATATATATTATATATACTAATTATATGTATAATAAATCTTATGTATATATTTAGAATATATATTTATATATAAGTAATAAATATGTATATATTTGTATGTATATTTTATATACTTTATTGATAATGTATACAAAATACATTATACAGCGTAATGTATTTTATATATATATATAATTTTTTTAGGTTAGGGTTATTTTCCTAACCCAAATTGATATGCATGTATTTTGTTTCATCTATCTATCTATCTATCTATCTATCTATCTATCTATCTATCTATCTATCTATCTGAAAATATTTTATGAAAATATAATAAGTTTATATTTTAGGACTAATAAATCTATTATCAATAAATGTGAAATATGTCTTCTTCAGATCTTCTATCTGATGAAAAACAATGTGAAAAATTAAAAAGATGACCCTTTGTGATATTATGAGTGATGGCAGAAGTTAAAATTAAAAATGATTTAAAATGATTTAAAAATTATTAAGAAATAATTTAAAAATTTATTTAGAAGGTAATGTCCTAATTCAAAATTATATAAAATTATTTTAAATTACTTTTAAATATTCATTTGGAAATAAATGTCATAAATTAAAATTAATTAAAACTATTTAAAATTATATAAAATTATTAAAAATTGTAGATAAATTTATTTAATTCCAATTTGAAAATTATCATTGTAAATGTTGATTATTTAAAATACTTTAAATTATTTACAAATTAATTAAAAATTCATTTTGAAATTGATTTTTTAAATAAAAATTATTTAGAATAGTTTAAAAATATTAATTTTAAATTATTTAATAATTTTTATAATTTTTGTTTAAATGATTTAAATCTTATACAAATAATACATTTATAAATTAATGAACTCAATGAAAATTATTTAAAATTATTGCAATACTATTTAATAATATTAAATTTATTTTAAAATATTTCAATCTCATACATAAAATACATTTTGAAATTAATGTCCTAAATGAAAATTACTCAAAAATAATGAGAAATATTTCATATTCTCATTTATAATTATTTAAAATTATTTAAAATTGTTTAAAATTAAAGTTATTTGATATTATTTAAGATTATTTGAAATTAATTAAATATTATTTAAAACCACTTTTAGAAATTAACATCCTAAACTGGAGTGAAATTGAAAGAATTAATGAATATTCTGATTATAAACTACTTTATATAATGTGAGTATTCCAACGATAGACTATTTTATATCACGGGTGTATTCCAATGTGTGCTTGGAAGAAATACTATTCATGGATGTCATGTTTTATTGATTAGATATCAAAACAATTGATAGAGGATGAGACTCACCTAAAACAAACAGACAAGCATATATGTTGTTTCACATATGTATATACATGAGAAATATTATTTCTTCAGAATAGAATATATAATTTATAAAAGTATAATTATTATGTATTATATGAGGAAAAATTCTATTAACAAACAATGTGAAAAATACAAAATTAAGATTTACATGGAAAAATGCATTAAAAAACTGAAGATGATTTAAGAACCATTACAGAAAATTTGAATATTTGCATAAATAAATTTTGATAAAAGTAAAGGTTTGTCTTAAAAATTAGTGATAAAAATTAAGGTACATATAAAAAGTTGTTAAAAACATAAAACATTTGTAGAAAATTTTGGTTTATATGAAGAGAGATATAGAAAAATGTATGTAAATATTGAAACTGTAAATGAATGTAACTATGAATGAAACTGTAAATGAAATGTAAATATTATATCCAATAAAAGAGGGAAAAAATAAAAGTGGTTATAACCAACATCCTTACTAAAATGTCAGTACTCTTAAAAAAAAAAAAACTATCTTGATCCTAAAATTTGTTTTAAGAATTGTATATTGCAGAATGATCAGCCTTCGTGTATCTACTCAACAAGCAAGCTGGGCAGACCTGCTCAAAACTCTGAGGTCCGGGAATTCCATCTGGAGGCAGTGAAGACACAGCATCAGAGGCTTGTCAGTTTGCCCTTCCCCCACTCCTCTTCTAATATCTCAATGCCCATCATCAGCTTGAAGAAGCTAATGAAGAGTCAGTGCCACTATTCCCTGGGCTTGGAGACTAAGGTGTAAATGTTGGGCTGGCTTTCTAGGGAAAAGTAGTGGCTTTGTGGGAATAGAGAGGATTAGCTAGGATTTATTGCATAGCCATAAGCTATTAGTAGAAATCTGTACAATTATTATCAAGATGAAGATATAAATTCTTAAATGGCACCAATTTACTTTGATTACAAATTTTAAGATTTTCAATGGTACCAGCTTCTTATTGATATAAAAGTGAGGTTAATATTGTTACTCTCACAGGAATTGTAGCAGTATAACACATTTAGGAATACAAGGCTTAGACCCAGTCCTTCTTTAACTTTTTAACTGATTTGAGATGGACAGCCTGTGAGTTAAGGGACTATAGCAAATTCATGGCTTGGAGTTTATTGTTAGGGTGTTTCCTATGTTTTATTTAGAGATAGCTGAGTGGAGTTAACAGACAACAGTGCAGATTACCTTACATGAATAGTTGGTTTTCAAAACATCAGAAATCCAGAGAATTGATGTGACAAACATTTCTGTATTAATATTCATTTTGATTAGAGACCTGTCTGCTCCTGACAGCTTCCAATATTGAATTCTAAGAAGAAATTGGTCATCTTTGGTGTTACTCCAGTTGCGGTAAGACAGCCACTAGACAAGAATTTCCTCTTCCCATCTACAGACAAATTACTGTCCAGAAAAGGACACACTTGCAGAATAGTCGATTGATTATATCTGCCTAGACAGAGTATTCAGTCCTTAAGAATCCTGCATCACTAAGATCTCTCAGATGATCCTGGGCCAGAAGACAGAAGAACAGATGCTCCAACGTTTTGAAGTAAAGGGAGTGTCCAGGTGTTCAGAGGTCTCTATAAATTGGCTAAGTTTCAGAAGCTATGCTTTGTGTTTCCCACAATTATAGTTAACTCAGTCATTCTGGGTTACAACTTATAGCCTCATATCCAATCCTGGCTATTTACCATAAGAGAAAAGATTTGAGTGGATGGTCGTCAGCTGATATTCATCCTAAAGCCAGGTTCAGAACTAAATGTTTTAGTTAGGAGAGATGACAGAAGTTCTGGTTAGTCAACAAAATGATGGACTGTGTATTAGGACTATCTTGTACCTCACTGGTACAAATCGGCATATTTATGCTCCAATTGTATTTTGAGAGAAAAGTTACCTTTTAACTGGAAGGGTGATATGTAAAAGGAGCTAAGGTGGAAGGAGTCCTGAGAGGAAGAGAAGGAGCAAGAAGAGGAGGAGAAGGAGCGCAGAAGCTAGGTGATGAAAGAGAGAAAGAGGGGGGAGACAGGGAGGCAGATGTTCATGTATTCCTACCAGTTAAAGATAGTTGACATATCTAGGTTGGGTAGTGGGTTACACCTCTGATTGAACAATAACAAACTTGGAAGCCTATGAGTAACATTTTTTAAAAAATATATAAATGCAAAATGGAAAAAGGGGGCATGGGATAGGGGTTTTCTAAGAAGGGGAATGGGAAAAGGGGATGGCATCTGAAGTGTAAATAAAATATCTAATAAAAAATAAAATAAAATAAAATGAGAAAGAAAGTATGAAAATAGTGAATCTGTTTATAGAGAAATCTCTAAAAAATTCACAATTGATTGACATAGAAAATTCATTATAAAAGTGAAGACTGTTTAGGAAAAAATAGGGAAAAAGTCAATAGTAGCATGGAAAATTTTTAATAAAATTGAAGGCATTATATTTAAAATTAGTGATAACATTAATGTAAATAGAGAAAAAATTGTTGAAAAAATTTAGAACATTTGATGAAAACATTTGGTTAAAATGTATCATATAAATATCACTACACTATATTATATAATTATATTATTTATAACATGTTATATATAATATGATATAAAATAATTATATTAATATGTTGTATTATATTTATTAAGATATTAATTGTGAATATTATATTGTAAACTATATTATTATATTGATATATTTTATTAATTAATATATTACATATTTTAGTATATTGGTATTCTATATGATAATATTAATATACATTATATTATATATTATAAATTATATATGTTATATCATATATACTGTAATATTAACAGTTACATCTTCATATCAATAATATATAATATTGGTGCCATGACTCATTAACTGCTCACCTGCTATAGACGTGTATATCTTGTCTTCCTATGTCAATTGTAGAAGACAACCACCTTCCCAGAATCACCACATGATGTCATAACTGTGTTGCCACACCCATGATGTCATATACCTGTAATTTCACCCTCATGATGTCATACCCATCATTTCATACCCATAATGTTATGCCCATGATGTCATACCCATGATGTCATAGCCATGATATCATACCCATGATTTTACAACAGTGATGTCATACCCATGTCAAACCTGTCATACCCGTGATGAAAAACTCATGATGTCATGTAGGAAGCTGCGGTTAGTGGTGATACATTCCGCCATTGCAAGATGGCGCTGACATCCTGTGTCTCCACAAGTAAACAACTGCGCAGGTGCAAAAGGCAAAATGCATGCCAAAATCACTGCCCATCCCGGGGCCTATTATGGGTAATGAGTGAACAGCCAATCAGAAGTGAACACATCACTCTAGGGTGTATATAAGCAGTGCCTTTTCGGGTTTTTCTGTCTTTCCGCTTCTGCTTATACAAGAAGTAAAGCCTCGCTGTAGTACCACCTGAACACTGCCTCACGTGTCTTTTTCATGGGCAAACAGGACATGGAGGGGCTCAGGAAAATCGTCATGCCCTTAAAGTTACACTTGCAATGTCACACTTGTGATTTCACACTCGAGATATCACACGTGAGATGTCACACTCATGACCTATGATTTCATACCCATGAAGTCATACCCATGTAATACTCATGGTATCATACACTTGATGACACATGCATGATGTCACACTGTGACACTCATGATGTCATATACACGATATCATACTCATAATGTAACACCCATGATGTTATGCACATGATGTAACACAGATTATGTCAGACTCATGATGTCATACCTCAGTGACTCACAAAACATTACCATGATCAAGAAAAATCATCACTGCAGTCAAAAAACAGAATAAAAATAAATAATAGTAGTAATCATAATGAATAAGGTCAACCTCAACCTATAGATAAAGAGTATTGATCATGGATATTGATCCTTGTTGGCGAAGTCTGAATCAATATTCAGAATTATTCATTTTTACATTTATTTATTTATCATTTCTCATGGTGTTGAGCACAGCTTGGTCTGTGAAGGTTAGGTTCAGTGTAGTGAGAAACCCTTAAGGTGGTATATGTGACTAGGCCATAGCACAGGTTGGCACAAGGTGTAGAAAAACTTAATGTGGACAACAGGGAAATTGTTCCTGATGGTACCTCTCTGTCTTGGTAAAAGTATGAGACAATTGTTTAGTAATAAATTATATAGAGGGTGACAGGATTCTTCCTTGTTTGGGGTGGTGGGCCTTGTACCTCTGAGAACTCAGAGCAGGACTGCCTGGATAGAAAGAGCTGTCTTGCTTGTATCAGAGCAGATACCTCCAGGAAGCTTGGGAGGGAGGCAGAAGTGTAAAGCAATGGCAGACTTCTCTCCTGATGGTTGTTAGATGGGTATACTTACACCAGCTGTGACTTAAGCTCTCGACAGTGCAGGAGAGGACCTCTGGAGACTCTCAGTGCTCAGGAAAGGAAGGCTTGCAGGTGGATAGTGAAAATCACTTCAGAAATGACCATGGTATTCATATCTAGTAAACAAAGTGGTGCTTCTGTCCTAGAAAATGTACCTGGACATGTATACATTGGCAGGCCAAAAAGAAATAGAAGGAGGTAGGTGGGTATTTAGGTAGGTAGAAAAAGATAGATAGATAGATAGATAGATAGATAGATAGATAGATAGATAGATACATAGATAGATAGATAGATAGATAGATAGATAGATAGATAGATATAGAGCTAGATAAATAGAAAGATAGGAGGTATGTAAGTAGATAGGAAGGTTGGTAGGTAGCTAGATATGTAATTAGGTAGGTAGGTTTTAGACAGATTGCCAGTTAGATAGATAGGTAGTTAGATAGATAGATAGATAGATAGATAGATAGATAGATAGATAGATAGACAGACAGACAGAGAGATAGATAGATCATGCTGTGTTAGTGATCTCTTGGAGAGAAAGTTTGAAGACACCTTCAGTATTTCCAATGTGCACTCTCAGAAGACCTTGATGTGAATAGGTCAAGGAGGAGTTGGTGAGGAATTGTGCTGCATGGATACTGGTGAGACAGGTAAGACATGATCATTGTGCTTTGTACATAGTTGCCTGTCATCTTGAGTCCACTTGAATCCGTTCAGAGAACTCTGAGTTGCATGTGTGCCTAGTCCCTACACAGGTAGGTACGCGGTTGTGTGCTAGGATATAGAAAGAAGGATCCATGGTGAGAGTGACTTGGTGACTTTAGAGGCAGGAAGAAGATCAAAGTGTCCACAGAGTGCTCCATGGCAGTTGGTGAGTGGCTGGCGTGTGATGGAGGGGGGTGGAGGGTTTGAGAGAAAAGAGAGATTCTGAGGGAGCTTGAATTAGCTCATAATGGTTGCCAGGTATCTTGGTCAGTTGACCTGAGATACTTATTTTGTAGGTGCTTAGAATTGGGGGCCCAAGGCCACAGTTTAGTTTTCAAGGGGGAATGTGGAGATGATATACTCACTTCCTGTTTAGATGTGTCCTTGTCCTCAGCTCATCATGCTAGCTGGAATGCATGTGAGATTTTGGAAGATGGCAGCAAGAACCTCTGGGCCTTTGTGGACAACAGATGATGGGATGACTTTGTGAGGCAGCATCTACCAGAACTCATTGATGGATACCTGAGATACAAACCTGTGTGACTAGGTAAGTAGACAATGGATTTTGTGGGGGCCCTTCTTTTCATCTACCACCACACTCTGAGAGTGGCTCAATCCAGGGAAACTGGGATCAATCCAGGGAAACTGAAGGCCTCGTGTATGCACAGAGCAGCTCACAGAGTGCCATGTGTCCACTGCAGTTCCTCCAGATGCTATGTGTGATGCCAGTGTTGAGACTAATGCCAATGGAGATGGTTGGTTCCCAACTCATCCTTTGGTCTCTGTTCAACTTCCCCTGTCTCCTGAGCCCTCTGACTCCACCACACATGTTCCTTACCAGATGAGGATCATCCTATGAGGGCCATCTTTGCTTTGTGCCTTGACCTGGGAAGTGAGAGAGTGTGGCCAGAAATCATAGAGTCTGCATCCACAAGAAGAGAACTGGCTGTCAGCATTAGGAGATACCCATGTGGATGGAGTCAGGCAGGTAAGTTTCTTTTATGATTCAGGGCAGATACTTGGAGGAAGCTTAATAGGAATGGAGAAGCAGAAATCCATGTAAGGATTCTCTCCTGGTAGTTGTTTGTGGGGTCTTTTCCTACCAGCTATCACATAAGCTCTTGAAAGAAAAAAAGGAGAACACATTTTCCCCTGTGTGCTACATGGTGTTTGGTGAATGCCTGGGGTGTGGTGGCAGTGGTGTGGAGGGTTAGAGGAGAGAGATTGTGAGGGAGCTAAAATTAGCTCATAATGGTTGACTGGTTTCCTGGTCAGTTGCCTAAAGATTTTTACTTAGAAGGTGCTTAGAACTGGGGGCCTGAGGCCAGAGCTTGGCTTCCAAGTGGACAGGTTGGAATCTAATATTCATTTCTTCTTTTGACATGATCTTGTCCTCAGCTCAGCATGTTAGATAGCCTGCAGTTCAGAGTGTGAATCTGGGTGGACAGCCACTATGGGGCTCTGAAGTGGAGAGATGACTGGATGACTTTGAGGAGCAGTATCTACCAGAACTCAAATTGAGAGGTAGTTGAGATACCAACCTGTGTGCCCGGGTGTGTAGACAAAATTTTCCAGGGGGAGGGGAGGGGTTCTTTTTGGTTGGGACCTGAAGGCCTCAGGAACACATAGAGCAGCTACCCATTTCTCTGGCTCCAGTGCAGTGCCTCCTGCAGCTAAGTGGATAGCCTATGTTGGGACTAATGCCAATTGAGAAGGTTAGTCTCCCACCCCAAACCCCTGTGCCCTCTGTTAACATTTCCCTGTTCCCTGAGCCCTGATTCTACCACCTGGCTGCACTATGAGCTGAGGATCACCTGGGAGAGCTTTCTGTCTGGGTGCCATTACCTTGCATCTTGTTAGAGTGTAAAAATGGACAGAGCAGTCTGCCTCTTCAAAAAAGCGTACTGGCTTGAGCTTAGGGAACATTTGTGTTGGAAAAGTCAGGCAGTCTCAGGCTGGAGGCTGGATCAATCTCTGAGCCTGGCCCAGTCCCAGTGTTGTGGATGGGCACTTAGTGGGTGGGCACAGCTCCTGGTCCTCATTTCGACACCTTTGTTTCTGATGCTCGGATCTTAGGGTCCTGGTTAGAATGACGTTTAGGTAGGGCTCTCACAGGATCCTATGCAAGTACAAGCTCAAACTTCTTATTGCTGGACTCTCTCCTCATTTACCCTTCAGTGCGTGGCAGATATCCTGCAGTTAAGAAGCACCTGTGATGGGGGTCTCTTCAATCTCCACCATGCACATCTTCCTCTTGCCCTGAAACTTATGGACCAAAATCCTCATATCCAAATCTTATAGTCAGGAGAATGCATGCACACACAAAGTGCAGGAGCATTCTCTCTTGCAAGATCACATATATGTGCCCGTGAACATAGTGGCAGACGTGCTTGTAGCCAGTCTATTCTGGCTGTACAGGCTGAACTAGGTCCTCTGGTCAACTTCTAGGTCCAGAGGAGACCTGTGGATGAGCAAGGTTCAGCTGACCAGAGAGGAGGGCATGCAAAATCAGGTTTGGGTGTCCTGACTAGAGAAGCACAACCCCCCAGGACTGCTCACCATGTAGCTCTGACTTATGCTCTCTACAGTACAATGGACCTCTGGAGACTGTCAGTGCTCAAAAAAAGAAGGCTTGCTGGTTGTTACTGAAAATCATTTCACAAATGACAATGGAACTTATCATCTGGTAAACAGAAAGGTAATTCTGCCCTAGAAAATGGAACTGGAAGTGTATGTATTGGTGACACAAAAGGAGATATTTTAGAGGTGTGTAAGTAGGTAGGTAGGTAAGTAGGTAGGAAGTCAGGTAGATATATAGATAAGTAGGTATAAAAAATAAATGATGAGTTAGAATAATGGAGAAATGACAGATATACAGATAAATAGACAGACAGACAGACAGACAGAGAGAGAGACAGACAGTCAGACAGACATTTACATATATAGCAAGCTAGTTGTTATCAGGCTGTGGGAGTGAGCAACTTGCAGAGAAAATTTGATGGCACCTTGAGAATTTTTATCGGGCAGCCACAGGGACCTTGGTGTGAATTGGTCTAGGAGGAATTGGTGAGTGGAGGGGATATGCTGCAGGGATCCTGGTGGGACATGAGATAAATGCTCATTGTGCTTTGTGTCTAGGTGCCTGTCACCTTGGTTCCACTTGAATCCTCTCAGAGAGCTCTGAGTTGCATGCATGCCTAACTTTTGATCAGGTAGATAGTTGAGTATGTGCTACAATACAGAAAGAAGTTTCATGGTTAGAGTGACTTGGGGACTTTAGAGGCAGGAAGAAGATCAAAGTGTCCACAGAGTGCTCCATGGCAGTTTGTAAATGGCTGGGGTGTGATGGAGGTGGGGTGGAGGTTTTGAAGAGGAGAGAGATTTCGAGGGAGCTTAAATTAGCTCATAATGGTTGCCAGGTATCCTTGTCAGTTGCCCTGAGATGCTTATTTTGTAGGTGCTTAGAATTGGGGGCCGGAGGCCAGAGCTTGGTTTTCAAAAAGGCATGTCGAGATGAAATATTCACTTCTTGTTTATATATGTCCTTGAACTCTGGTCATCATGTGAGCTGGAATGCAGGTGAGATTGTTGAAGTGTGCATCAAGACCCTCTGGGCATTTGTGGTCAACAGAAGAGTTTATGACTTTGTGATGCAGCATCTACCAGAACTCATTGACGGATACCTGAGATTCCAACCTATATGCCTGGATAAGTAGACCAAGGTTTTTGTGGGGGCCATTCTTTTCATCTCCCACCACACTCTTAGAGTGGCTCAATCCAGGGAAACTGGGGTCAATCCAGGGAAACTAAAGGCCTCATGGATGCACAGAGCAGCTCACAGAGTTCCAAGTGTCCAGTGATGTGCCTGCTGCTGCTATGTGGGATGCCAGTGTTGAGACTAATGACAATGGAGAAGGTTGGTTCCCAAACTCCCCCTGTGGTCACTGTTCAACTTCCCCTGTCTCCTGAGCTCTCTGACTCCACCACACAGATGCCTTACCAGATGAGGATCATTCTACCAGTGCCTTCAGGGTTTTGTGCCACGGCCTGGGAAGTGACAGATTGTGGCCAGAAGCCAAAGAGTCTGCATCTACAAGAAGAGAACTGGCTGTCAGCTTTAGGTAATACCCATGTGGATGAAATCAGGTAGGTAGGTGTCTTGTATGATTTACAGCAGATACCAGGAGGAAGCTTAATAGGAATGGAGAAGCAGAAATCCATGTAAGGCTTTTCTTCTGGTGGTTGTTAGTGGGGTCTATTTCTATCAGCTATCACTTAAGCTCTTGACAGAAAGGAAGGAGAACACATTTTCCCCTGTGTGCTACAGTGTGTTTGGTGAATGGCTGTGGTGTGGTGGCAGTGGTGTGGAGAGTTAGAGGAGAGAGATTGTGAGGGAGCTAAAATTAGCTCATAATTGTTGTCTGGTTTCCTGGTCAGTTGCCTAGAGATGCTTACTTAGTAGGTGCTTGGAACTGTGAGCCTCAGGCCAGAGCTTGGCTTCCAAGTGGGCAGGTTGGAATCTAATATTCATTTATTCTTTTGACATGTCCTTGTTTTCAGCTCAGCATGTTAGATAGCCTGCAGGTCAGATTTTGAATGTGGGCAATCAGCCACTATGGGGCTATGAAGTGGACAGATGACTGGATGACTTTGAGAAGAAGCATCTACCAGAACTCAAATTGAGAGGTAGTTGAGATACCAACCTTTGTGCCAGGGTGTGTAGAAAAAACTTTTCAGGGGGAGGGGAAGGCCTCTTTTTGGTTGGAAACTGAAGGCCTCAGGAACACATAGAGCAGCTACCCATTTCTCTGGCTCCAGTGCAGTGCCTCCTGCAGCTAACTGGATAGCCTATGTTGGGACTAATGCCAATTGAGAAGGTTAGTCTCCCACCCCAAACCCCTGTGCCCTCTGTTAACATTTCCCTGTTCCCTGAGCCCTGATTCTACCATCTGGCTGCACTATGAGCTGAGGATCATCCTGGGAGAGCTTTCTGTCTGGGTGCCATTACCTTGCATCTTGTTAGAGTGTAAAAATGGACAGAGGAGTCTGCCTCTTCAAAAAAGCATACTGGCTTGAGCTTAGGGAACATTTGTGTTGGAAAAGTCAGGCAGTCTCAGGCTGGAGGCTGGATCAATCTCTGGGCCTGGCCCAGTCCCAGTGTTCTGGCTGGGCACTGAGTGTGGGGGCCCAGCTACTGTTCCTCAAGTCCAGGCCTTTGTTTCTCATGCTCGGACCCTAGGGTCATGGTTAGAATGAGGTTTAGGTAGGGCTCTCACAGGATCCTTTGCAAGTACAAGCTGACACCTATTATTGCTTGACTCTCTCCTGCTGCACCCTTCAGTTCCTGGCAGATATCCTGCAGTTAAGAAGCACCTGTGTTGGGGGTCTCTTCCTTCTCCACCATGCACAACCTCCTCTTCCCCTGAAACTTATGGACCAAAATGCTTATTTTTTAACCTTATTGTCAGGCAAATGCATGCACACACAAAAGTGCAGGAGCATTCTCTCTTGCAAGATCACATATATGTGCCCGTGAACATAGTGGCAGACGTGCTTGTAGCCAGTCTATTCTGGCTGTACAGGCTGAACTAGGTCCTCTGGTCAACTTCTAGGTCCAGAGGAGACCTGTGGATGAGCAAGGTTCAGCTGACCAGAGAGGAGGGCATGCAAAATCAGGTTTGGGTGTCCTGACTAGGGAAGCACAGCCTCCCAGGACTGCTCACCATGTAGATCTGACTTATGCTCTCTACAGTACAATGGACCTCTGGATACTGTCAGTGCTCAAAAAAAGAAGGCTTGCTGGTTGTTACTGAAAACCATTTCACAAAAGACAATGAAACTTATCATCTGGTAGACAGAAAGGTAATTCTGCCCTAGAAAATGGAACTGGAAGTATATGTATTGGTGACACAAAAGGAGATATTAGCAGGTGTGTAAGTACGTAGGTAGATAGGTAAATAGATAGGTAGGTAGGAAGTCAGGTAGATATATAGAAAAGTAGGAATAAAAAATAAATGATGAGTTAGAATAATGGAGAAATGACAGATATATACATACACAGACAGACAGACAAACAAAGTGACAAACAGGCAGTCAGACACATTTACATATATAGCAAGCTAGTTCTTATCAAGCTGTGGGAGGGAGCAACTTGCAGAGAAAGTTTGATGGCACCTTGAGAATTTTTATCGGGCAGCCACAGGGACCTTAGTGTGAATTGGTCTAGGAGGAATTGGTGAGCGGAGGGGATATGCTACAAGGATCCTTGTTGGACATGAGATAAATGCTCATTGTGCTTTGTGTCTAGGTGCCTGTCACCTTGGGTCCACTTGAATCCCTACAGAGAGCTCTGAGTTGAATGTGTGCCTAAGTTTTATCAGGTAGATAGTTGAGTATGTGCTAGGATACAGAAAGAAGGATCCATGGTTAGAGTTACTTGGGGACTTTAGAAGCAGGAAGAAGATTAAAGTGTCCACAGAGTGTTCCATAGCAGTTAGTGAATGGCTCAGGTGTAATTGAAGTGGGGTGGAGGGTTTGAGAGAGAAGAGAGATTCTGATGGAGCTTGAATTAGCTCATAATTGTTGCCATGTATCCTTGTCAGTTGCCCTGAGATGCTTTTTTTTTTTTTGTAGGTGCTTAGAAGTGGGTGTCCGAGGCCAGAGATTGCTTTACAAGAGGGCATGTCGAGATGAAATATTTCCTTTTTGTTTAGATATGTGTTTGTCCTTAGCTCATCGTGGTAGCTGGAATGAAAGTGAGATATTGAAAGTGAGCAGCAAGACCATCTGGGTTTTTGTGCAAAACAGATGATTGGATGATTTGTGAGTCAGCATCTACCAGAACTCATTGTTGGATACCTGAGATACCTACCTGTGTGACTGGGTAAATAGAACAAGGTTTATGTGGGGGCCATTCTTTTCATCACCAACCACACTCTGGGCTCACTCCCTGGAAACTGATTACCACATTGATGCACAGAGCAGCAAAACCATTGTCATGTGTCCAGTGCAGTGCCTGATGCTGCTATGTGGGATGCCAGTGTTGAGACTAATGCCAATGGAGAAGGTTGGTTCCCAAACTGCCCCTGTGGTCTCTGTTCAACTTCCCCTGTCTCCTGAGCTCTCTGACTCCACCACACAAGTGCCTTACCAGATGAAGATCATCTTATGAGGGCCTTCATGGATTTGTGACTTTACCTGGGATGTGAGAGAGTGTGGCCAGAAACCATTGACTCTACATTCACAAGAAGAGAACTGGCTGTCGGCTTTAGGAAATACCCATGTGGATGGAGTCAGGCAGGTAGGTGTCTGGTATGATTCAGAGCAGATACCTGCAGAAAGCTTTATAGGAATGGAGAAGCAGAAATCCATGTAAGGCTTTTCTCCTGCTGGTTGTTAGTGGGGTCTTTTTCTACCAGCTATCACTTAAGCTCTTGACAGAAATGAAGGGGAACACATTTTCCCCTGAGTGGTAAATGGTGTTTGGTGAATGCCTGGGGTGTGCTGGCAGTGGTGTGGAGGGTTTAAGAGAGGAGAGAGATTGTGAGGGAGCTGGAATTAGCTCATAATGGTTGCCTGGTTTTCTGGTCAGTTTCATAGAGATGCTTCCTTAGTAGCTGCTTAGAACTGGGGGCCTGAGGCCAGAGCTTGGTTTCCAAGTGGGCAGGTTGAAATTTAATATTCATTTCTTTTTTTGATATGTTCTTGTCCCTAGATCAGCATGTTAGATAGCCTGCAGGTCAAATTGTGAATATGGGCGGCCAGCCACAATGGGGCTTTGAGGTGGACAGGTGACTGGATGACTTTGAGGAGCAGCATCTACCCAAAGTCAAATTGAGAGGTATTTGTGATACCAACCTGTGTGCCTGGGTGTGTAAACAAAATTTTTCTTGGGTTGGGCTGGGGCTTCTTTTCAGTAGGAAATTGAAGCACTCAGGAACACATAGAGCAGCTACTCATTTCTCTGGCTCCAGTGTAGTGCCTCCTGTATCTAAATGGATAGCCAATGTTGGGACTAATGCCAATTGAGAAGGTTAGTTTCCCACCCCAAACCCCTGTGTCCTCTGTTCACATTACCCTGTTCCCTAAGCCCTGATTCTAACATCTGGCTGCCCTATGAGCTGAGGACCATCCTGGGAGAGATTTCTGTCTGTGTGCCTTTCCCTGGCATCTTGTGAGAGTGTAACCATGGGCAGAGGAGTCTGCCTCTTCAAAATAGAGAACTGGCTTGAGCTTAGGGAAACTTTGTGGGGGAAATCCAGTCAGCCTCAGTCTAGATCCATCAGTCTGCCTGGCCCAGTCCCAGTGTTCTGGCTGGGCACTGAGTGGGAGGGCCCAGCTCCTGGTCCTCAAGTCCAGGCCTTTGATTCTGATGCTCAGCCCCTAGGGTCCAGGTTAGAATGAGGTTTATGTAGGGCTCTCACAGGATCCTTTGCAAGTACAGGGTGACACCTCTTGTGTCACCCTGTGGACTCTGTTCAACTTCCCTTGTGTCCTCAGCTCTCTGACTCCAACACTCTGGTTCTTTTTATCTAAGTTGGTACTATCCAAAATGGCTACCTATTTACAAGTTCTATGACAAAGACTTGGTAACTTTCTACCAAAGCTTCTTGTTTACAAGAGCTAATAACAATCTGTTTCTGTGCTTTTCCACAGAGTCCCAAGAACATGTATGTCAAGCCTATTGCTGATTTTAGGTATATGGATGATTTTAAGTTTTCAGTGTATAAGCAGGGCTGCCCCTGACATCTCCTACCTTCTTAAGTATAGAAGGGCAGTGGCAATTCTAATCTTGTGAAGGATTTAAAGAAAATTTAGTTAATAGAGGTGTTTGCCAGGCATGGGGAGAAGAGATTGTCTGGAGGATCTTCATTTGTTAGGGGACCTGAAGTCCCCTAGAGTAGAGGATGGAGGTTTAATACACCCATTTGACACAGGGGCTACTTTGAGATCCTTTTCAATAGACTTTGATTTCCAAGTTCCCTTTTCACAGAAATTGAAGTTCTAAAATCCATTTTGTGGGTGGAGGTAGACAATAGAACCACAATCCTATTGGGAAGACAGGGAATGTTAGATGCACTTTTATGCTAAATTAGTGGTATAAGGCTCCCTTAATCTGACAGCCCTTTAAGGAGTACAGACTCAAAGCAACTTGGAAGGACTAGGAATATATAAAGACCACGTAAGGTGTAATAAGTGCTCAAGGCCTCACTTGGCAAATGAGGTCTAGGGAAATGCTAGTCCTAGGAGATTTCTGCAATTCTGTCCAATGTAGTGAGAAGTAGAAAGTTAACACTCAGAAAAGTGAACCCCATGTAAGAAAGAAAAACTCTGATGCCTTATTGACAGAATCTCTTTCAGGCAGTGTGAAGGTGCCATATACAATTCTGTCAAAGGTAAAGGTCCTGGGTATTTTATACAGTGGAGAAACTTTCTAGCAGTGATCCTAAGTTTCCAGTTCTTATTCAGAGTTTTGTATCTTTTTAGTTTGTGTTCATTCTTAGAGAAAGCAGGCACCAACTTATTTTTCTTCCCCAATGTTTTGGATGCCTGTTGCTGGCTAGGTTAATTCTACTTTGTTCAGCTACCTAGATTGAGACAGAAATGTCGACATTATTACATTCCTATGGACTTATGTGGCATCAGATGGCACAGGTTCTATGCTCTTATTCTAAACTTCGACTATGGGCCTCCAACCAGTGTGGACCAGGGTCCCTTGTTTAAAAAAAAAGAGTCACTTTTGGGTCTATGCCTGGTCATTTAGGTAGAAAAACTACTTTGTCCATATGTGGGAAGGTCATTGGTCCCACTTTTGAAAGAGATAATATGTTGGGAAGATAAGGAAGTGCAAAAAGGTCACATAACTGCTCAGGCAAAAGATTACATTGAGAATTGAAAGTAGGTACAGAAAATAACAAATCAGGTGTAAATGTCCTCACAGTCCAGAATACCCATGTGTTCTGAGACTCAGCGATGTGCTTCCCAGCAATCAGAAAATTTTTTTTCTTACAAATTAATTTGTAATCTTTCTTTCTATGTTCTCCACAAGCTGTTTATCAGCAGCAGAGGCATGGGCAACAAAGACGGACCTGCTCCATTTCAAGTGGCAATCTGAAAGATAAAAGTTAGATCAGTGCTCAGATTGTTGCTCTCAGGTATAAAAACATCATTTTATGTCCCAGAATATCCATTCTGAATGGTATGCTATCCCTTCAGTAACTTGGGAACGTCTTGTCACTAAGGTCATAAGTGAAATATTAAGACCTCCTAGAGAACTAGAACTGAGGATTCTATGACTGGATATGTATTCTCTGAAGAAACCATTGTCAGCAGATGTTTGTTCAAAACATTATGAAAATTTGTATACTCTGACCACCTCTCCTGTCACAAGGAATTCAGGACCTTCCTTCTTGTTAGGGGTATTCACTCCTTCTACCTTTGATTAAGGAGACATCAAAGTTTATTTTCTCACTGAAACATAGGGAGGCTCAGATCGTTCCATTTTGTCCAAATGAGGTTTAAACATTCATTTATGTTGAGGAATCCCATACACCTTCATGAACATCTCTGTGAGTTTTTATGTCAGTGGCTTCTTTGTCAGCCATGTAATCAGAATAATTGTTATTAAGTCCCTTTCAAATTTAAGGGTGTCAAGATTTCCCTTATTCCAAGAAGTTAGAACATGTGCTTCTTCATTGACAGTGTATGCATGTCAAAGATTCTTTATATCATCATTACTGAACCTACAGTTTTCCTTGAGCTGAGGGAGAAATTTGAGAAACTATAATCCACAAATATCTGATATTATGGACTGAACCTCAGACATTTTTTCCTTTTGTTTCACAGATTTCTCCTTCAGTTCAAGGAAAACTGTTTTGTGTACATGTGGACTGACATACTGTCCTCTGTGAAGATAAACATGGACCCACAGCTTGATGAGCAGAACCTGAAGATGATTGAGTTCCCTGTACTGTGCAAGAAAGACCCAGAGGACTATAAGAAACTTCAGAACATTGTGATGTAATCATTATTGCCTGGGCTGAGATGGAAAGTTTCCAAAGCTGGTAGGATGATTGCAAGTGTGCTCAATACCCTTCACTGAATCCAGATGTTTCTGCACCTCCTTGGGTAGAAGACTACCCAAGTCTACCAGGTTCTAGAGGTTATGGGACAATGTTTCTAGAGTCTCTGGTGCAGGTTGAAAATATGCCACATTCTCCACTACAAAAGGCAAATGGCCTGAGGTATTCTGTGTTTCTTCAGGCAAAGATCCCTCTGTTGTCCTGGAAATTTTCTTGGGCTTTTGAGAAGATAGCATAGCTCGTAGATCTCCTGGAGAAAGTCCAGGAGTCTGTGGGGAACATGGTGAGTATTGTACAATATGTTGAGTAGATGGGGAATATGTAAGAGAACTCTGAGAAAAGTTGCAGGTTCCAAAGACATTAGGATAGATGATACAGTGTTTATATGTTCTTGTTTGGATGTGGACACTTTCAGAGACCCTTGGGCAGATAGGGAAGTTGCCCGAACTATTTGTGCAGATGACAAAAATCTTACAGTTTTTTTTTTCAGCAGATAAAGAATTCTCATAGGCACTTGGGCAGATGGAAAAGTTCCATGTTGCTGCTTGACACTTTAATTATATCCTAGAGTCCCTGAGCTAGGAAGCAAAGCTCCTTCAGGTCCCCAGGCAGCTATGGGGTTTCCCAAAGTGTTTTCTCCATAAAGGGAAGCTTTTGCTGTCTCCTGAGTAAATGGTGAAGGTAAGGAAGTAATTTGTGCAGAGGTGTTTCGCTCAAGAGCTGCTTGTGAATATAGGGAATTCGACACAGCTCTTGTCAAAGATGCTGAAGGGGTTGGACTTGCTTGTGTTTGTGAGGAATGGACCAAAGGCTTTCGGGTATGTGACAAAGTTTCTGTAGTCCTTGGAACACATGGAGACATTCCCAAAGAACCTGAGACAGAAGAGAAATCATTATGAGTACAGTGGGCAGACTCGGATGTTCCAATAATCCTTTGGGAAGATGATGACTGCTGGAGAGATTCTTGAGTATATGGTGACAGGCCCAGGGTTGCCTGAGCAAATATGCAAAGCTTGGTAGACAGCCAATGTGCTAGTTTACTTGACACTTGTAAAGAAAATTTCCCAGATTTTTGATCATTTAGCAAATGTTCTGTAGGCTCTGAGGGAGATGGCAAAGTGCCTGTAGTCACTTGAAGAGATGGTGAGGAATTCTGAGATTCTACCATGGTGCCCTAGCTTCTTTTGGAAAGATGTTGAATTCTCTGGAAACTCTGAGGTAGATGTCAAAGAAACCACAGTCCCTGGGACAGACATAAAATTTTCTAGAGCCACTTGCTTACTTCTCACATTTGTTAGAGTCCCTGGTGTTGTTTGGGAGGTTTCTAAGCACATGGTACAGATGATGAAGTTTCCACACTCCCTTGGGAAGATAACAATTGTTTTTAGTTCCCATAGTAGAACAAGAAGATCCTTGTTTAGATGGCAAAATTTCTAGAGTCCAAGTTTCAGATTTGGGCCATCCCATAGCCCCTCTAGAAGACAGAAAATGTTTTTTCAGCCCCTTGATTAGTTGGCAATATTTGAGCCTTCCTATAGGCTTGTCTAGTAGATCTTAAGCTTCGTTCTAACATGGTGAAGACCCTCAAGTACCTTGCGTTTATATAGCCTTTCCCAAGTAGTCAATTTTGATTGCTGTTTTGTCTTTATTGTTGGTCAGATATCAAAGGCTCAAGTGACCCTTGTGTAGAAGGATTTTTAGATGCTATAGAAGTCACAGAAGTTTTCTCACACATTTGAGATAATGACACACACTCTAGACATTTTTTTATTTGTACAATATCTCTTAGACCCTTGGAAATATAGAAAATGTTGTGGACTTCTGAATTCTATTTTGCAGTGTTAGAAATCACTTTGAACATGGAAAACATATTCTGGAGCTTTTGGTAGAGATGAAAAAATTCACTGAAGCCCTGGAGCACATGGTGAAAATACTAAAGCATTTTTGGTAGACAGAGAAAGCCAGAGACTTTTGGGAAAATATGGATTGTCCAGCATGCCCCTGGGTAGATTGGCCACTTCCCACACTTCCATGGTCATTTGTGGAACATTCCAAGGATTTTGAGACAGATATAAATGATTTGGCACATACCTTAGAAGTAGTTGTAGCTTTTGATGATTCTTTGGCAGCAGTAGACTATGCAATCCCAATTTTGCAGAATGCAGGAGGTTCAAACTATCTTCATCAGACAGCAAAATTTAAGCCTTCTTTCTCAGAAGAACCAATTTTAACTTGTTTTTTTTTCTAGAAGCTGGTTGCCTGGGGACCACTTTGGTAGGAAGAGAATGCCTACAAGTTCTTCCCAGAGAAGGCATGTAAAAGAAAATCTTTTGGATAGATGCAGATAATTATAAAGCCCCATGTTCAGATATGGTAGATCCTAAGGCATTTTGTTGAGATGAAGAAATTCTTAATGTGTTTTGTGTACCTGTGCAAGAATTGACTGTAACTTCAAACTGAGGGGAAAATACTAGAGCTACCTGTGTAGATGAGGTCTCTCTTGAAGCATTATGGACACATGAGAGAGGTCTAATTGCCTCATGGGCAGACATGGAAGTTTCTAGACCTCCTTCTTGTGTACCTGTGGAAGTTGGAAGGGAACTTTTGTTAGCTGGAAAAGAAAATAACACCTTTTGTGTAGAATGTCATGTTTCATAGCCAACTTGATGGGCAAAACAGATTCCAAGGATCCTTTGGAAGATAAGGCAAAATCCATAGCCTTTGGAGTATTAGGAATATGTTCTGGAGACACTTGTGTGCATGAAGAAGAACCAACTGCCCTCTATGCAGATTGGAAAGAGTCTATACTATCTTGTGTAGATGGAGAAGATAGTTGATACTCTTGAAGGAATAGGGAGTTTCCCAGCCCCTTCTCAGAAATTTGGGGAGATCCTATGCATTCTTGTGCACAGGCAGAATTTAATGTATCTCCTTCTTTAGATCTACAAGACGCTACAGAATCTTGTGTATGAATATGATGTCCCATAGGCCCTTGTTCACATGGAAATGGATTCATAGCCTTTTCTACAGATGAAATATGTCTTAGAACATCTGTTGTAGATGTGCAACATCCAAGAGCCATTTCAAAAATGGGATAGTGTCTAGAAATTTTTTTGTATATGTATTCTGTCTAACAGACCCTTTCTGAGTTAGGGTAGTACTTGAAGAACTTGGTACAGGTTTGGGAAATCTTAGCTTCTCTGATGTATTTGTCGTAAATTTAGGAGCCTCTCCTATCAAAGCTGAATGCTTTAGAGTCTCCTGGGTAGGCAGGGAAGGTTGTATCTTCTGAGCACACTGTACAAGTATGGAGCTTGCATGGCTCACTGGCATGGTTTTGGCACAACCTTGGCTCTTTTGGTCCTGATGACAATCAGGAGGGCCCTTTTGGATGGTAGGAGACATTTGAATAATTCTCTGTCAGATATGAATATTTTGAAGACTGGTTGTTTAGAAGGAGGATCTTTCAGTGTTGTTTTGCTAGAATGGAAATTTTCAGGGTCCCTTTTCATAGAAGGAAAAAATTATTTTTTTTCCTGTGGGAGAGCAGATTTGTCTTTGACCATCTTCTCTAGAGGGGGTCAATACTAGTGACCCCTGACATATTGGGAATGGCCCGGAACCCCTGGTGAAAATGATGAATGTACTAGATTAGTTTGTGTGTGTGCAGAAGGCACAATAATAATTTGGGTGGATTCAGGGTTTTCTCCCACATCTTGCGTATGTGCGGAACACTCAAGAACCTCATCTTGAAATGGAAAGCGTCCTTGAGCTCCTAATGTACTTGTAGAAAATTTTGTTCTTGCTTGGGGATGTGTTAGTATTGTGAGGCTCCCTTGTGGAAATACAATTGCATTTAATCCTCTTTAGACTGTAAGAGATGATCTAAGCCCATTTTTTAATGATGAAGGACTTTGATTTTCTTCCTGATCTAATGGACAAGGTCTGAAATCACCTTGGTCAGCAAGCTCAGGTCTCAAGCTCACTTTACTGAAAGCAGATTACATAGGGAACTTTGTGGGAATTGGAAATACCTTTGTTTGTCTTTGTGAGAAGACTTACTTATCTGCCATGGTTTGGCAGCTGTCAAATGTGTTAAACTCTCTTGGGACCAGTGGTCCGACTTAATCTATTTGAGAATTGTTAAAGGAGTATCATAATTGGAAAGTGAAAGGTGTGCTGAGAAGACTGTGCTCTCACGTCCTGCTTGCACCAGGAGAGCACCCTCTAATGGGAGGCCATCTGTGTTGTTGGAATGTCTGTTGGAGCCTTGTTAACTGAATAAGAAAGGCTGATTTAGAACCTTGCACCTCAGAAACTTTGGGGGCTAAACAATCACTTGGACATTGTGCTATAGAAGAACAAGTGATAAAATTTGAATACAGTGTATGGAATACATGGAATGATATTACAGATATTATTCTGTATTTTAAACATGACTTATCCTAGATAAATTTATGACAATTGTGAGCCATCCTGGATGCTGAAAGGCATCTTTAAATGACTAAAAATACCCACTGCAATATAATTATTGTACAATTAATATTTTAAGTATTGTTTGGAGAATAAGAAAAAACAATAGTCTCCATATGGTACAGTTGCCAGTTGCATTCCAAATACTCTCATCTCTGTGTGACTAAGTGCATTGATTGAGAACACAGATGCTGTTGTACTTGTGAATATAGCACATATGGACTTAAACAATTTCTTTTCCTCTCACAGTTTACATGTTGCGTCTCTATATCATTTATATATTTGGGTTGCTTTTGAAAGATCATATAATTCTCCTGAAGGCACAATAGGCTAATGGCTCATATCAGTGGCTCCGCATGGGCCATTCACTTTCATTCCAAAGGCACAGCTGGAACATAGTTGCACAGAATGATTTTTGAAACCCTTAGTCAAGTTGATTCTTTCAAATGTCAGGCTGTAGAGCTGTTAATACACTGAGAAAGTATAAAATTGAGGATATATATGAAGGTACCATTTTCCTAACCGAAACTTGATTTGGTTTTTACACATCCTGCCATTGTTTTGTGCAGTTTTTTGTTCTTGCTGGTTGAATGACATTTGTTTGCTTGTTTGTTTGTTTGTGTACTTTGTTTTATTTTGGGAATGATTTCTGTTTCCATTTGGCTACACAGCCAATAAGCCTGGCATCATTCAGACACACAGGGGCCCTTTACTTTCATCTAATTATTTCCCTGTAACATTACCTTAGTGCTTTGCTGCATTGTTTCTTTTTGGAATTTCAAAATTCTTAATTACTCACTTTCTTTTTTGGACCCAAATATATTCCAATAATTCTAATTTTAGAGGCATCTGCTCCCAGGTAATCCTTTCTTTTCCTACAACGTTGGGTAAATTCTGTTCTTGACTAATTCTGTATTCACAGTGGTTATCCCCGTACTAGTACAAGTCACAACTTCTATCTCGCCTAAATAAAATTCCTGTTGCTATTTAAAGGCTCCCAGAGACAGTGTATTCTTGTTTTCAGAACTCTCTGACAAGAAAAATGCCAGGAAGGCACCTGGGTGATCATCTAGACAGGTCCAGTACTGGAAAAAAAATGAAATCCAGGGGCTTACTAAATATCCAAACCAGACTTTGTTTAACTGACTTCCAGTCTCAGGCTTCTCCCAACCTAAATTAATAAAGTTACAAATGTGGTTGTTGACAAGGCTTGGTCTTCTCTGTGTTTCCAGTGCATCCAGTTGTTTATTCATGCAAAGGAATGAACTTGGTAATCATCAAGACAACAGTGAAAAATTCTTTTAAAAACATGCAATATAATCAAAAAACCATATGTATGTGAATATGTATATGAATAAAAGCATATGCATGAAAGTGCTGTAGTGAATCTGATTTCTTTGTAGTCTGACAAAGAAAAAGAATAACTTTGAAAAGCTTGAGAAAATAATATTAATCACTGAAGTAAATGCTACAATATATACTATTTAGTTATTTTAATTTTTAAATATACTATGAAAAAAGTTATTTAATCTGAACAGCTTTATAATGTTGGTATTAATGATATTATTTAGGAGATAGTCACAAGTGTGGAAAATAATTCACAGAAATCTTAGTCAATCATAAGTCTAGTAATGTCATACATGTAAATATAACTCCTACCCAGTTTACCTTGATAGATTATGTGAGGTAAACATAGTCACTATAACTGAAATTGATAAACCCATTTAGTGTTGACATTAGAATTGCCAAGTTAATTCTCAAAAGGTATATATTATCTGAATTGATACTAATAATTTTCTGTCCATTAACACTGCAGCAAGTTCTTCATGCCTAGCAGTATTATTCTGGTATGTAAAATCAGTCTCTTCAAAGACTGTAAAAGACCAACTGGAAATTCAGATAAGCCAACCAAAATTATGATACTCACTAGCATGGGGATAAGACTGTGAATACATAAATAGTCAAGAACAGAATTTACCACAGAATGAAGTAAAATAATGGATTTCCTGGAAGCAGATAGATTCCTTTAAATGAAAATTATTTGCATATATTGGTATTAAAAAAGAAAGTGAATGATTAACATTTGGAAAATACAAGGAGAAAGAATGTTGCACAGCACTAAAGGAATTGCACAGTATTTTAATTAGATAATAGAAAAGTGCTTATGTTCTTCTAAACTACACACGGCTTATTGGCTGTGTAGCCAGAGGGAAACAGAAATTATTCACAAAATAAATCAAATAAAGAAGAAAAACAAACAAAGCCCTTTCAACCAACAAGATCAAAATTCTGCTTAAATATACTGACAAGGTGTGTGAATACCAAATCAAGTTTCTCTGTCAGTAAAATGGTATCTTCATACATATCTTCAATCTTACACATGCTCACTGTACCAACTGCTCTACAAACATGACCTTTCAAAGAATCACCTTGACTAAGGGTTTCAAAAATTATTCTGTGCAACTATGCTCCAGCTGTGTCATTGGAATGAAAGCAAATGGCCCAAGTAGAGCCACCAAGATGAGCCAGTAGCCTATTGTACCTTCAGGAGAATTATGTGCTCTTCCAAACACAATCCAAATACATAAATGTTATAAGAACTCAACAAGTACACTGTGACAGGCAAAGCAATTACTTAAGGTGCTACATTCAAGAGTCCAACTGCATCTGTGTTCTGAATCTACACACTTAGTCAGGCACAGATAAAAGTATCAACTTGCATCTATACTCCAAGTAAACTAATATTTTGTCTTTATTTTCCAAACAATACCTATAATAGTATATAATTTGCACAATAACAATATTGCAATATATATTATTTAGTCATTCAGTAATGTCTTTCAGCATCCAGAAAGACTAAGAGTTGTCATAAATTTTTCTAGGATATGTCTTCTTTACAATACAGAATAATATCTGTAATATCATTCCATACATTTTACGTTCTATTCAAATTCTATCACTTCTTCTTTCCATAGCACAATACCAAAGTGATTGTCTACTCCACACAGTCTCTGTGGAGCAGGGTTCTGGATCAGCATTTTCCATTCAGTTGCGAGGCTCCAATAGACATCTCTGCAACACTGATTTCCTCCAGTTAGAGGGTAATATACTGGAGCAAGAAGGACTTGAGAGCACAGTCTGTTCAGCATCCTTTGCCCTTTCCAATCATGATGCTTCTTTAACAATTCTTTGTCATGGCCACTGACAGTGGCACCAGACCAGGTAGCACTCTGGATTCTAAGGTAAAGGGTCCTCAGTGTCCCTCCACATTCAGAATGCTTGGATGATTGCCCTGCTACTGCAAGCACAGCTGCCAGGTGAGACACCTTGAGAGAGGCCCATGCAAGTCCAAACAGACACTCTGGAGCTTTACTTGATTCTATAGAACAATGGTCATTCTAGTTCTCTGCCCTTTGCCTCCCAGATGTGTCCACAGTTGTCGGGATAGAAATCTTCTCTCAAATGGTCCTGCTTAACTGCTTTTTTCTGTAATTTACCATTGGCAAGTACATTCACTGTCTCTTCAAGCAATGGTAGCTTATTTACCATTTCTGCTGTCAATTTTGTTAAAGACTGAAAATGATCAGACATGTGAAAAAAGGCCAGCGAGCCTGAACACGGACTTCAACCTCTGACCATAGACCTCCGGTTTCTCAGCCTCCTTGGCCTGAGACTCCTTACATTATCTGCCATCCAAATATTTACATTCTACCCCAAAGGGGCAAGCAGTTGCTGAGTTCCCAGACTACATGTCCTGGAGAGCCCCTTCAGTGTCCCACAATGGGGGAAGCATTTAACTAGCAAAGACATGAGGGACTTTGCACCTCATGGTCTCATTAGACCGACTTGTCACAAGTTCAGGTGTCCAAAGATTCAAAAAACTGGATGCTAAGTTACAGAACAGCTACAAAGGAACTCTGGCAAATAGTGAAGCAGTTTTTCATGCCCTAAAATGGCACCTTCTATTGGATTCACTGGGTAGGCCCTTTATAATTTACAGTTGGTACTGAGCATATAGTTGTAGCTTAGAGCTCATGGCAGTGGACAACCCATGATTAGTCTACATTCAGGCCCAAGAACACATGAGAAGGACCCTATGTCCACCACTGCGTAGATGGTCAGGATCTAAAATTTTATTGGCACAAAATGCTAAGTTAGAACCAAAGGGGACTTTGGCAACAAAAGTCATTGAAATAATTGTTGATATTTGGCTATACCAAATCAAGTTTCTCTGTCAGTAAAATGGTATCTTCATACATATCTTCAATCTTACACATGCTCACTGTACCAACTGCTGTACAAACATGACCTTTCAAAGATTCACCTTGACTAAGGGTTTCAAAAATTGTTCTGTGCAACTATGCTCCAGCTGTGTCATTGGAATGAAAGCAAATGGCCCAAGTAGAACCACCAAGATGTGTGAGGAGCCGCCCTCACATTCACCGTTGCAAGATGGCGCTGACATCCGTTCGACCAACTGACAAATGGTTTGCGCGTGTGCTAGTGCACTGCCTCACCTGTGACACAATACCGGCCAACGGGCTACAGCCAACCATTGGGTGCCACGTCCTAGGCGGGGAGCAGTTTCCTATATAAGGGCTGGGATTTTGCCCCCTCGGGGTCCTCTTCATCTGTAAGCTTATGCTCTCCCTCTCAAGACGCATAAAAGCTTTACTGCAGAAGGATCCTGTGTGTGCCGCGTCGTTCCTGCTGGCGGGAGGTTGCGCGGGCCATCTGGTGCCGAAACCCGGGATATCTCGACCTTGTCATCGTCAGCACCTCAGAGGACCCCTCGATTCAGAGGAGGATTCAGAACTGCAGGGAGGTACATTCGGAGAGGTATGTCTGCCCCTGAAATTTATGGCCTGATCTTCACTGTGATTTTCATGGTCCTTGTTCTAGTTGTTAAAAACTGTTTAGGAGATGAAAACTATAAGGAAGCAGTAAGTGAAGGGCAGGTTACTCTCGAGGGAGTTCAGGACAGCATGTCAGAAACCGAATGGAGTGAGAGGTTGGGCGCGCGCAAGAAAAAGGACGTCCCAAAAAAGAAGGATAGGCACCCTCCTAAGACAGGAGAGATACCCCTGATGGAGTCCAGTATCCCTCGTAAGGAGAGAAAGGGTGGGCTCTACCCCTCTTTGGAGCTGGAGGCACTGACCCTCGACAGTTCGGAAAGCTCCAGTGATGATGACACCTCTGGTAAGGATACTCTTAACTCGGAGGAGGAGGCTGAGTTAGATGAAGAAGCAGCTAGATATGAGGCAGAGAGATATCACCCAGATGATAACAAGAAATATAAAAAATTACCTAGAATTCCTCCTCAAAAGACGGTGCCCTCTGCACCTCCGCCTTATGAGGCGCATCCTCCATCAGGTTACTCGCTTGTACCAGAAAAGGTGAGGAGAAAGATCAGGACTGTATTCCCTGTTTTTGAAACAGAAAATGGAGGGCGAATTCATGTGCCAGTAGATTTCAACCAGCTTAAGGAACTGGCCGAATCTGTTCGCAAGTATGGGACCAATGCTAATTTTACCCTGGTACAGCTTGATAGACTTGCCAATTCAGCATTAACACCAGCCGATTGGCAAATGATTGCAAAAGCCGCCCTCCCTAATATGGGCCAATATATAGAATGGAAAGCACTGTGGTATGAGGCCGCACAAGCACAAGCCCGGGTCAACGCTACTGCCTTGACCCCGGAACAGAGAGATTGGACTTTAGACCTGTTAACAGGTCAAGGGGCTTATACTGCTGATCAAGCTAACTATCATTGGGGAGCCTATACCCAGGTCTCTGCCACGGCCATTAGGGCATGGAAGGCACTTTCCCGAAAAGGGGAAGCGAGTGGACAACTCACAAAGATAATTCAGGGACCCCAAGAGTCCTTTTCAGATTTTGTGGCCAGAATGACAGAGGCAGCTGGGCGTATTTTCGGAGACATAGGTCCAGTCGAGCCCCTAATCCAACAGATAATTTTTGAACAAGCCACTCAGGAGTGCCGAGCAGCCATTGCTCCACGTAAAAACAAGGGCTTACAAGATTGGCTTAGGGTCTGCCGAGAGCTCGGAGGGCCCCTTACTAATGCTGGGCTGGCGGCTGCTATTCTTCAATCACAGAGGCGTCCCCTGATGAGACCCGGTCCAAAGGTCTGCTATAATTGTGGCAAGCCCGGTCATTTTAAAAAGGATTGTACAAATTTGAATAGAAAGGTAGAGACTCCCACTCTTTGTGACAGATGCGGCAAGGGATATCATAAAGCTAGTGCATGCCGTTCAGTAAGAGATATTAGGGGCAGACTCCTCCCCCCGCTGGATAATCAGTCAGACGAGATGCCAAAAAACGGGACATCGGGCCCCCGGTCCCAGGGCCCTCAAAGATATGGGAACCGACTAGTCAGAACCCAGGAAGCCAACAGAAAGAGAAATCAGGAAATAACCCAGGAAGACCCACAAGGGTGGATTTGCGAGCCGCCTCCAACTTCTTACTAATGCCACAAATGAATATTCAGCCAATTCCGGTGGAGCCTATAACACCCTTGCTTCCCGGAATCATGGGCCTTATCCTCGGCCGAGGATCACTCACCCTGCAAGGTTTAATAGTGTACCCCGGGGTAGTGGATGGCCAGCATTCTCCTGAAATACAAGTCTTATGTTCTAGCCCTAGAGGAGTTTTTTCTATTACAAAGGGAGATCGAATAGCCCAGTTGCTATTCCTCCCTGAGGTGGGAAGGGTCAATAGAATGGGAACAGAACAGATGGGCTCCTCAGGTAGTGATCTAGCTTACTTAATGATTCCCTTGAATGAAAGGCCTAAACTGTGTTTAAAAGTAAAAGGAAAAGATTTTGAGGGTATTCTAGATACTGGGGCTGATAAGAGTATCATCTCCTCACACTGGTGGCCCAAAGCATGGCCCACCATTGAGTCATCACATTCGTTACAAGGCCTAGGATATCAGTCTTGCCCCACCATCAGCTCCACAACCTTGACCTGGGAATCCCCCGAAGGACAGCAGGGAAAATTTATACCTTATATTCTTCCTCTTCCCGTTAACCTCTGGGGAAGAGATGTCTTGCAGGGTATGGGTCTCACCCTGTCAAATGAACCTATTCTTAAAAAACCATATTCGGACCAGGCAAGAGACATGATGATTAAGATGGGCTACAGGGAAGGAAAAGGACTGGGAAAGTTGGAACAGGGCAGGGTGGAGCCTATATCCCCTAGTAGAAAACAAGATAGAAAAGGGTTGGGTTTTTCCTAGGGGCCGTTGGGGTAGTACAGCCTATACCGTGGAAAACAGAGGACCCGGTGTGGGTTCCCCAATGGCCTTTATCCTCTGAAAAACTAGAAGCTGTAACAAAATTGGTAAAGGAACAATTAGAGCTCGATCATATTGAGTCTTCTACCTCACCTTGGAATACTCCCATCTTCGTGATTAAAAAGAAGTCGGGAAAATGGAGATTACTCCATGACCTCAGAGCTATTAATGAACAGATGAAATTGTTGGGCCCAGTCCAGAGGGGCCTTCCTGTGCTCTCTGCTCTCCCTTGTGGCTGGAAGCTCCTCATTATAGATATTAAAGATTGCTTTTTCTCCATACCCTTGTGCCCTAAAGATAGGCCTAGATTTGCTTTTACTATTCCTTCCATTAATCATATGGAACCAGACAAGAGGTATCAATGGAAAGTCTTACCCCAGGGCATGGCCAATAGCCCCACCATGTGTCAAATTTTTGTTCAAACAGCCTTGGGACCGCTAAGACAACGATTTCCCACCTTACTTGTCATCCATTATATGGATGACATACTTTTGTCACATAAAGAGTTAAAAATATTACAAGAAGCCTACCCCTGTTTGATACAAACTTTGGCACAATGGGGGTTACAAATAGCAGTGGAGAAGGTTCAGATCTCTGAGGTGGGCACCTTCTTGGGGACTGTTATTTCTCCTACCAATGTAATTCCCCAAAAATTGGAAATCTGTAGAGACCATCTGCACACCCTCAATGATTTTCAGAAATTATTGGGAGATATAAATTGGCTCAGACCTTTTTTGAAAATTTCTTCAGCTGAGTTGAAACCTTTATTTGATGTTTTAGAAGGAGACCCCCATATCTCCTCTCCTAGGGCCCTTACTCCTGCCGCAAGTCAGGCCTTAAAGAAGGTAGAGGATGCCTTGCAAAGAGCTCAGCTGCAGCGCATTGATGAATCACAACCTTTTATCCTGTGTGTTATGAAAACCATTCGGCTGCCAACTGCCGTGTTGTGGCAGAAAGGGCCCTTATTATGGGTTCATCCGAACGCCTCTCCTGCCAAAATTATAGACTGGTATCCCAATGCAATTGCCCAGCTTGCGCTTCGAGGAATAAAGGCAGCCATTACTCATTTTGGACGAGAGCCTAACTCTCTCATTACACCTTATACTGCTGCGCAAGTACAAGTTCTGGTGGCCACCTCTAATGATTGGGCAATCTTGGTTACCTCCTTTTCAGGACAGATTGATAATCATTATCCTAAACATCCTGTTTTACAATTTGCATTGAATCAGGCTATAGTATTTCCACAAATTACAGCTAGGCAACCTCTTAAGGATGGGATTGTTGTATATACAGATGGGTCAAAGACTGGTCTGGGTGCTTATGTAGTAAATAATAAAGTGGTGTCAAAACAGTTCAGTGAAACATCACCTCAACTTGTAGAATGTTTGGTGGTACTGGAGGTCCTTAAAACCTTTCCAGGGCCTCTTAACATTGTGTCAGATTCCTTTTACGTGGTTAACGCAGTTAACCTTCTTGAAGTAGCTGGAATCATAAAGCCCTCTAGCAGAGTTCATGGCACCTTTCAACAAATACAGCTTGCTTTGTTGAATAGAAGATCTCCTATGTATATTACTCATATCAGAGCCCATTCAGGACTCCCTGGCCCTATGACTTTGGGAAATGAGCTAGCAGATAAAGCTACCAAGCTCGTGGCTGTTGCGTTATCATCTCAAACAGAAGCAGCAAGGGAGTTCCACAAACATTTTCATGTGACGGCGGAGACCTTGCGTCGCCGTTACTCACTTACCAGAAAAGAAGCCAGGGAGATTGTTATTCAATGCCAAAATTGCTGTGAATTCTTGCCTGCTCCTCATGTGGGAATAAACCCACGTGGCATAAGGCCTTTACAGGTCTGGCAGATGGATGTTACTCATGTCCCTTCCTTTGGAAGGCTTCAATACTTACATGTCTCTATTGATACATGTTCTGGTATCATTGTTGCCACACCTCTAACAGGTGAAAAGGCCTCACATGTGATCCAACATTGTCTGGAAGCATGGAGTGCCTGGGGGAAACCCAAACTCCTCAAAACAGACAATGGACCAGCTTATACCTCTCAAAAATTTCAACAGTTCTGTCACCAAATGGCAGTAACTCACTTGACTGGACTTCCATACAACCCTCAAGGACAAGGCATCGTAGAACGTGCCCATCGCACACTTAAATCATATTTAATAAAACAGAAAGGGGGAGTTGAGGAGGCTCTCCCCCCAGTACCAAGAGTAGCTGTTTCCATGGCACTCTTTACCCTTAATTTTTTGAATCTTGATGCTCAAGGCCACACTGCGGCTGAGCGTCATTGTATAGAGCCTGACAGGCCAAAAGAAATGGTAAAATGGAAAGATGTGCTAACAGGAAAATGGAAAGGCCCGGATCCTATTTTGATAAGATCCAGGGGAGCTGTTTGTGTCTTCCCACAGGAGGACGAGAATCCCTTCTGGGTACCAGAGAGACTGACCCGCAAGATCTTTGAACATGAAAAACCGATGCTGCCAAAGTCTACAGTTGATCATCATGATGAAGATGTTGATAAGCCTGAGGATGGTAACAGGGACACCATGGTGGGGGATTATGACAACCTTCCCAATTCCCATGCCGGTGACCAATAAGTCTTTGGGCTTGGCCTATATCCCTTATGATGATCAGATTCAGAGCGTGCCCACCAATAACAGCTATCGCTTGTTAGGAAGTTTATGTTTTATATTTTACTTTCTCCCCAGATATTAGCACATATTATAATGATACCTTTATGGGATTTAATTTCACATACATGAATCCGAGAAAGGCAGATGTGAATCCGTTTGACCAATGGCTCCTTTGTGGGGTAAACGGAAGTTGCACCGATCTGTCACCCCTTGTTATGCTAGGGAAGGGGGCCACCGCTAAGGGACAATTGTCATTTGACTGGACGGGTACCCTTGGTGGCTCCCTTGGTAAAAGAAAATCGGGGGGTAGCTTTAGTTGGCAATCTGCTAACACCAAGTATACTGAGTTTAAGAGCATCACATTTGGACCTACTCCGGTCTGTGTATGGCCACCTTTTGTTTGGATAGTGAGCAATGATAGTTTTATCTGGAATGAGACCTTGACATGCGCACCTAATACCTGCTTTTTTGTTCTCTGCTGGAATGCTACAATGTTCCCTTTTGCCATGGTTACCCGCTTGCAGAGATTTGTTCTTGTGCCAGTAGAGGCACCCAACACTTTAGCCCATTTTAGAATTAGGAGAGATTTTGGAATTTCTGCCATTATAGTGGGCATTATTGCAGGGGCCGCTGTAATAGGATCGGTTACAGCCTCTGCCCTTGCATTATCCTCCTCGGTGCAGGCGGCAGATTCTATAAACCAACTGTCTGCATCAGTCACTCCAGCATTGGATGTACAAGCCTCTGCCAATTCACAAATCATGGGGGGATTGATGCTAGTGAATCAGAGGATTGACCTGGTTCAAGAGCAAATTGATATTTTATGGCAGTTGGCTCAATTGGGATGCGAACAGAAGATGCCTGGGTTATGTATAACATCCATACCTTATGATAATTATACCCGCACCACTAATTTGTCAAAAGTTTTTTCTCAGTTTTTATTGCAGAATTGGACCCTAGAATTCGAAGAAACGCTTCATAAATTGCGCTTTGCCATAATTGAGGTGAATTTGACCCGCCTTGATTTATTCTTGACCGAGGGATTGTCGTCATGGATCCATTCAGCCATCTCCTTCTTCAAAGAGTGGGTGGGGGTTGGCCTGTTCAGAGCTGCACTCTGCTGTGGGGGTGTGTTACTCCTCTGGTTGGTTTGCAAGCTTAAGGCACAAACGAAAAGAGACAAGGTGGTTGTCACCCAGGCACTCACGGCACTAGAACAAGGTGCCTCCCCCGATATTTGGCTCTCTATGCTTAGGCAATAGATCGCTGGCCACTCAGCTCTTGCACCCCAAGAGGCTGCCCTCACTGCACTGGGTAGAGTGAGTGTGCTTCAGCAGCCCAGGAGAGTTGCATGGCTAAGCACTGCAGCAGAATGGCCCTGCGGTGTTAAATGGGCCTATTCTGGGGAGATATGTCATCTTGCATGAAGGTTGAGTGCCTAAAATAACCTTCCCCCAGGAAAAATGGCACAGAGAGAGTTGTAGGCTATATCAGCCCTTGCACATCGCTGGGCGTTGCCCATTGCACGCGATAGGGTGATCTTGCCTTACTCTAATTTGCTTACTGGGGATTTGACCTCTATCTCTGCTCTCAGCATTGGGTGGTCTATTGCTTGATGATTAAAAGAAAAGGGGGAGATGTGAGGAGCCGCCCTCACATTCACCGTTGCAAGATGGCGCTGACATCCGTTCGACCAACTGACAAATGGTTTGCGCGTGTGCTAGTGCACTGCCTCACCTGTGACACAATACCGGCCAACGGGCTACAGACAACCATTGGGTGCCACGTCCTAGGCGGGGAGCAGTTTCCTATATAAGGGCTGGGATTTTGCCCCCTCGGGGTCCTCTTCATCTGTAAGCTTATGCTCTCCCTCTCAAGACGCATAAAAGCTTTACTGCAGAAGGATCCTGTGTGTGCCGCGTCGTTCCTGCTGGCGGGAGGTTGCGCGGGCCAAAGATGAGCCAGTAGCCTATTGTGCCTTCAGGCTATACCAAATATCAAGATCACTGTCTTACCTAAGCATCAGCGACATTTCTATAGCAGCTGATGGTAGCATATACAGAGATCCACAGCCAAGCATTTAGGAGAGATCAGGAAATTGAGTAGATGATGAGGAAGTGTTGTAGGAACCAGAGGGTCAAGGACACCAGAAGAGGACAGCCCACAGCATTAACATTTCTTTTCTGCCAAAGGTTAAATTTTATATACTTTTTTGAATAATATTACCTCATACCTTTCAGCATTATTTCATGCATGCTCAACTCAATTCCTTAGGCATTGGGACAAATAAGTCCTAAGCTACTCTAAGTAAGAGAGACTTTTAACAGACTTTTAACCCACGTGGCTAAAAAAATACGCTTATGACACAAGGGAATTCATACTACACTGATTTATGTTTCCAGAGCCCACAACTCATGTTATGTGTCTTTATGCTGATAATCAGTAATAGTGGAAAATTCACCCTTCATACCAACCCCTATGTAGCTGATGATAGATTTGAGATTACAGAAAGAATGCTATGAGACTGGTATATGTACTTTAATATTGCTCCCAGCCTGCAATGGACTTTCCAAACTTATGTCTGTCTATTCTAGATTATGAGAATGAATAGAAGCCGAGTGGTATTGTGGATGTTACTGGTCACAAGGAATTACTTAATATGTCTCCACTTAACAAATTAATCTGAAATGTTTTCATTTTGTTCAAGAGGGTTTGCTCCTGGCTCTTTGGCCTTCTCTGTCTGACACAACCCCTCTAGTGCCTGGCACAAGAGACTTTCTACTTCTCCTCAAAAAGGATTTATTTTTCCACTTTGTAAACAAACAGGATGGGTTCCTAAATTCTTCCTGACTTGAAATGCCCTTGGAAGATTCCATATTTCTCCAAGGCTGTCCTCTCTGGTTAGAAGTCCATGAAATACAAGCAGGTCCAGAAAATCAAGTATAGCCTTGAGTCCAATTACCCATAATGGTGTGGTTTCATCTACACACAGATCTGAGTAGCTGAACCCAAAACTGAAGAGTTCGTCTTGTTTGGCATAGCTATCCAACCTGTGCACAAATAATGCAATTGCTGCCTGGATTCTCAAAGTTTCTACTAATAATATGAACATCCTAAGCTGTAAGGAAGTGTAGACAGGGAACACCCCATTCATGTTAAAGGTATTAGAAAATTATGGATACAAGGCACACATCTGAACAAAATCAAAGCAGTACACAGAGCAACCCAATAGCCAAAGCCAATCTAAATGGACAGAAACTTAAAGCAATTCTAGTAAAATCCTGGACAAGACAAGGCTGTCTACTCTCTCCCAATCTATTCAATATAGTACTTGAATTATAGCCAGAACAATAAGACAACTAGAAGAGATCAAGGGGATACAATTTGTACAGGAAGTCAAAGTATTGCTGTTCACAGATGATATGATAGGATACACAAATGACCCCCAAAATTCTACCAGAGAACTGCAGGTGACAAAGACCAACACTGTGGGTAGACACACAATTTGTTCAATGAAATTAGTAGCCTTCCTTTATATAAATGATAATCTGGCAAAGAAAGAAATCAGGGAAATAATACCCTTCAGAATAGCCACAAATAATATAAAATATCTTGGTAAAACTCTAACCAAGCAAGTAAAAGACAAGAACTCCAAGTCTCTGAAAAAAGAAATTGAAGAAAACATAAGAAGATTGAAGGATCTTTCATGCTCATGGATAGGTACAATTAACATAGTGAAAATGGCTATCTTACCAAAAGAAATCTACAGATTCAGTGTAATCCCCATAAAATTCCAACAATTTTTTACAGACCTTGAAAGAACAATTCTCAACCTCATATGGAAAAAAATAATAAACTTAGGCTAACCAAAACAATCCTGAACCAAAACAGAACTGGGGGAATCACCATTCCTGACCTCAAGCTGTACTACAGAACAACAGTGATAAAAAATGCATAGTATTGATTCATAAGCAGACATGTTGATCGATGGAATTGAATTGAAGACCCCGAAATAAACCCACTCACCAATGGACATGTGAATTTTGACAAAGAATGCAAAACCATACAATGAAAGAATAGAAAGCATCTTTAACAACTGGTGCTGGTTGAACTCGATGCGTAGAATAAAAATAGATTTATATTTATCACCCTAAACAAAACTCAAGTCCAAGTTCATGCAGGACCTAACTAACAACAGATACACTAAATCTCATAGAAGAGAACGTGGGAAATACCCTCGAACTCCTTGGCACAGTGGAAAATTGAAGATCAGATCTGATCAGATCTTCAATGTCTCAGGCTCTGAGATCAACAAATGTTAAATGGGACCTCATGTAACTGAAAAGCTTCTGTAAGACAAAGGACACTGTCAATAGGACAAAATGGCAGCCTACAGATTGGATAAGGATCTTGACCAACTTTGCATCTGATAGAGGCTTAATATTCAAAGTTTATAAAGAACTCAAGAAATTAGCCACCAACAAGCCAAATAACCCAGTTAAAAATAGAATCTGAAATATTTCACATCTTTAGTCATCAGGGAAATGCAAATCCAAACAACTCTGAGATTCTATCTTGTATACACCAGAATGGGTAAGATTAAAACCTCAAGTGAAAGCACATGCTGGCAAGAAAGATGTATGTGTATTTGGTATTTTTCACTGCTTTTGTTTTTGACTTACTCTAAAGGGTTTGAGCCAGAAATTCTGTTGAGATATATCCTATCAAAAGAATTTTTCTTTGATAACATTTTTCTCTGTGAAAGTTTAACATCTTCTTTTGCAACAATTTTATGAATAGCAGCATGAGCTTTGTATTAGGTAAGAAACTCTGAATGTTTTTGGTAGAGTCAATAGGATTGCATTCTAGAAAAATATTATGTACATAGTTTGGTGGTAGAGTACTTGCTTGAATTATGATAAGCTCTTGGTTTGATTGTCAAGCTATGTCCCACCTAATAACTCTTCAGGTGCTTCACTTAGCATGTAGAGCTGCTATGGGACACAAGGAGCTCTAACGTCTGTGCTTTGTGGCTGTTCTGCCACTGGCAGCCTTTGTGTCACTTTTTATGTAACTTTCTTCAAGAATTGAGGAATTTTAACCTTGAGTTCTAATGAACTGATTTTAATATTGAGTTCATGTTTTTATTCCTCTGAGATGTCCCTAGAGTCCAACTTAGAAAATACCTATAAGATGCCAAATGAGAGATAGAATTAATGGCATTAGAGACTGAGGTAAGAGTATCATGAGCACAAGGCCAGTTCCACAACTGAAAATAAATGGCAACTGAAGGGATTGGGTTTAATTTACATGGAAATTGAAGAAATCTCTGAGTGGGAAGCATGCATTTGTGTCCATAGATGACCCTCTGCTTTTTACATAAGTGCTTTAGTGTGGAGAGAGGCAAGATATGGGGTTAGAAGATGTTCTGCTGTTGTTCTTTGTCATTTTCTCTATTTTCTTACAAGTGAATTATCAAAGATCCATTTTCAGCTTCTCATTACCGACTTAGGTAAGATCTAAAACTCCTTTCATTTGGAAAAGTCTTAATATTGGAATAATATAATATAATATATTATAATATAATATTAACTAAGGAATGGGAGCTGAGAAGAACAATATGGTAGAGGTGGAAAAGTGTCCATTAGTTGAGCTTGGAAAGAAAGAGTGAACATATAACCCAGTTTGCCCCCTTTTGCACAGAACACATGAGCACCTAAAATGGGGTAGAATTGGGAAGAAAAAGGCAAGAGTGAACTTTCTCTGCATAAACATTTAACTACGAGAGACATTCACGGATATCATTCTGGTCATTGTGTCTTTAGATGTAATGGCCTATTCTTATGATGACAGTACAAAATGACCACAGAGGCTCTTGGTAAGGTCTTGGAAGAGTAGTAAATGCTTGGAAGCCAACCAATAGTTTGGGGATATATGGGAAGGCAAGTGTAGAATCAATATCATGATGGAATGTACTTTCATATTTTTGTTTAGCTTCAACATTGTCTAGAATCTTGGAATTCAAGGTAGTGTCACTCTTTGCTGTAGACAAGGGAGTCTCAGATATTTAAGCCCTGTATTTCTGTTATTGCTGTCAAGGGACAAGGCTTTCTGCATGATGAACGCCATTCCCTCATTTTTCCAACTTAAGACGTTTGTGTGTTGTGTCTACAGACATGCTGTCAGCACATTTACGGATTTTGATGACTTTCAAGAACATGATCAGTTGCAAATAGGTTATTGGACATAAATGTAATTGCTACAGGGCATCACAGTGTTTTGGTGATAGCTAAGAGAACCAGAAACAGAAGAAACATGGGGTTTTCTGCTTATTCCCAAAGAACTACAAAGGTTACAGATGGAATTTAAAGTGATGTAAGGAATGTGGGTCAGAGACAGTGTGTGACAGGTTCTGCTGCATTTGATAGCATCCTATCAGCTGGACTACACTAGAAAGTGAAAAGCTATGACAGTGAGTTAGGCACAGGTGGCACCACTTGCCACACTAAACCTGATTTTAGGAAATTAGCTGAAAAATCTGGATTTCATTCCCCTATATGTGAAAAGAGGAAGGTATTATATCAATAGGACTGGTGGCAGGTGCCTTCATTATTGCTAAGTTACTGTACCTCAAGATGAGTGAATGCAGTTATGAGCTTTAATATTTGAAGAAAATTAGATTGGAAATAAAATGGAAGTTTCTAGAGTTGGTTTGATAGAGTTTAACATCATTTTGGTCTACTAGAGAATAGTAAATATCTTAGTCTTTCTCACTGATTAAATGCTTTTCAATAAGTCTTATATGAATCACAGAAGATGACTTCATTGAAGTATATGAAATGATATCCTGAATTTTCTCTACAAATGTAAAAAAAAAAATCTGGAATCATACTGATATTTGATAAACTATTTTTATTTACTTAAGCAGAGGTTTATAAAAAATATGTGTATGTTTCTCTCAGTCAAAAGAATTGATCCTTGAGAATGTCCAGAAAATTTTGTAATTTTGTATGGTGATTATCTTCTGCAATAACATTGTAAGTATGTAGACGTTTAAAAAACTACAGGAAGTAGAGTAATATTCAAAGATGTATCCACCCCCGTATTCTGCTTTTCTCCAGATTCTTTCTACTTTTCTTTCTAATTCATTGTAAACATTTTAGAAACTTTCTGGCCATTATTGCCTGTTGAGTCTATAGCGTTCTCCTGGAAGCCATAGAGTTCATCTGGAAGAATAACAACATCTTCCTGGGATTCAGGCTACCCTAGAGCAACAACAGGTCTCCCTGTGTCAGAGAGCACTGATTAGTAACCATTGTCTTCCAATTCAAGGAGCAAAGAGGGAAATCTCTGTCTCTCTTTTTCTCTGTCTCTCTGTCTCTGTCTCTGTCTCTGTCTCTGTCTCTCTCTCTCTCTCTCTCTCTCTCTCTCTCTCTCTCTCTCTCTCTCTCTGTGTGTGTGTGTGTGTGTGTGTGTAAACTGGTATGTCATATTCTCTCTCTCTCTCTCTCTAAAACTTTAATTATTCAAAACCTATTTTAGTGATGGTTCTTAAAAGATTAACCACCTTTGTAGCCCACCACCCATCAGAGGTACTGGGAAAGAAAGGATAAGGGAGAACTGGACCTGTTTAGAAAGGTTCTTTGGAGCAAATCATGTCTGTGTTGTCTGGAATCCAGAAGTTCGGTTTACAGGTTAGCAGCCATTGGCAGATCAATTCACTCACAAACACTTCACGGATATACCAGAAATTCAGTTCCTTAGAGTCAGGATAGCCAACGCAAATCAGTAGCTGTGGCACTACCTAGCAGTAACATCCTGGTCTCAGCCTTGACCTGAGTCAGCAGGAAGGACCAAGAGGAAAGCCAGTTCATTGCTTTGCTTCTCTCAGGGTTCACAAGCTAAGTCCATGGAAGACCGGAGACCACAGGTATTGCAGAGCTAGCTTTATAAGCAAGCCAAGCTCAGCCTCCATCAGTGTCTGTAGAGTCCTATTCATACCCTCCAAACATCACATGTCCTTCACGGACCTTGCCTCAGCCACTGTATTGCCTCAGCACATGTGTTTGTCTCAACTGACTTCACTCTGCCAATCAGCTCAAGTCTGCAGAAGTGGCAAGAAACTTCAGCACACCGCCAGAAGTTTTTTGGTGCATTTCTCTCTATGGAGTCCTGACAAATGCAATGTAAGCTATGCAATGTAAGGTGGATCAACACCTGTGTGTCCTTATCAAAAAATCCTTTCATATGTTTGCTTTAGCAGAATATCCTTTCTCCTGTGTCTGCTTCAGAGAAATGTTCCTTCACAAGTCTGCCTTAGACTTTTTCCTGTGTCCACATTAAGGAAACATTCTTGCATGTCTTTGCTCCAGCAAAACTCCATCCAACAAGCCTTAAATTTCCACCTCTCTCTCTCTCTCTCTCTCTCTCTCTCTCTCTCTCTCTCTCTCTCTCTCTCTCTCTCTCTTGCTCATTGGCACTACCAAGAATCTTTATGTCATTTTCATCTTTGTTCTCTCAGTTTTACTCAGATAATCTGATTGTTGTATTGTCTTTTAATACCTCTGTTCTTAGCTTTTTTATGTCTCCCTTGGCAGATGAACAATTTTTTCAGTGTGTTCTCCTTCAGCTGTACTCCAGGTTCCTTGTGTAGCACATCATGGGTGAATACTTCAGGTAGTGTTTTCTGGCCAATATCCTTCGTGGATTTGTATCCAACTTGGTGCCAGCAAAAATCCAGAAAAATGTTTGTCTTCTCAACTTCTCCTTTCATTACTACTACTGTTTGGTTTGGAAGGGGAGAGAGTATCATGGGTGCAGGTCACTACACCTAGAGGGTCATATGTTGCTCATTATGAGGACACAGAACTCATTTTGATAATGCAACTCTGTAGCCAGACACAAGGCATCACCAATTGATAATATAACTTATCCAGCTCACTTTCTCTATAGACTACTGGCTATAGACTACTGGCTCATTCATTCTTCTTATAAAACCTCTCTGCACAGCCATGACTTCCCTTCACTTTCTATTCAGAGATAAGTGTTTCTTCTTGCCATATCTTTGTGATTTTAGAGTGCTACGGACACTCTCCAAGTTACACCCTCTGAAAAGCTGCTGCAACTCTAGCTACTTTATGTATATTAAAGATTAAGTAGAGAATTTAGACTCATTAAGAAGAAGAAATTCAGCAAACTTCACCCAACCATAGAAAGGAAGAGTTTAAAAGTCAAGCCAAGTACAAATGTTTCCAAACACAGGCAAATAACAGATTCTTGACAAACATAATCAGTAGCCTCTGTATTGATTAAAAACACAGAAAATGTTCTGTGGTGAAGCTCAGTGTCAGAGCACTTGCCCAGCACATGTGAGTGTCTGAATCTCACCCATTGCACTCCAGAATATACCAGTGTTACAAATGTTGTGCTTCTCCCCGAAATGAATGTAATCTGGGAAAGAGAACAAAGGGAGCTTTTGGACTCCTGGTCCTGAGATATTATGAAGTATGGCTAGCCACAAGGGTAGATGTTTCCCACAGAAAATTCAATTTCATCAATCTTTAGAACAAACCAACGGAGAAGAGTTTAAGGATAGATTTGAATTTACATAGAATTTAGAGATCATGAGTCATCAGCCATGTAATTTATGTTGAATTTATGCCCTTTATAGTGAGATGCTTTTCTACTTGCATAGATTCGAGTGCAGTGGTCACAGTCCTGTGTTCTGTGTCTACTCACATATTTTCTCCCACTTGCAGCTACCTAGAGTGAGACCTAGTTTGCATTGAGCTTTAGTCCAGAGAAAGTAGAAGACTCAATATGATCTGCCTCATCTCAAAATAAGTGGGGCCACTGATTATTCCCAAGATGTACTTAGTTTGACTCTAATTCAGGATCACACTTTTGGCATCAGGTAATACTGAAAATTTTGTTTCAGCAGGTGTTTACAAAAGTTCTATGCCTTAGACATACTCCAGCTATGGCCCCTGCCATATATGTGTCACGAATGGTAGTGGTAGGATCTCAGATGTGATCAGCAGATTACTTGTTTTAGAGAAGGTTGATATTGTTATGGAGTCAGGGTAGAGGGGCAAACTTGAAGTTTAAAACAGATTAATTTGATGATTCTTTTGACTTTGAAATTTGTTGCAAACACTCACCATTGGCATAATGGAAAACATACAAGTGATTCTCTACTACAGAAAGTCAGTAATGAATTAATTCTAGTTACATATGGTTTAATAAGTAAAGCTATTTTTATATGCAAATATGGACATATACAATTTATGTTTTTACTTCTTTTGGTAAATATATATCTGTGTGTGCATTTTTTCATGTGTGCACATGTGTACACAAAATTAATTGAGTCCAAAGATTATTAGTCATCATTCGATCTCCACCTCATTTGTTTAGATATTTTATTTACACTTCATATGTCATCCCCTATCCCCATCCCCCCCCAACTCCCTTAGGAAACCTTTATCCCATGCCCCCTTTTCCTTTCTGCATTTATACATTTATTTTAAAATAATGTTAATCATAGGCTTTATAAGTTTGGAATTGTTCAATCAGAGGTGTAACCCACTGACCAACCTAGATATAACAACTATCTTTGACTGGTGGAGATACATGAATATCTGCCTCCCTGTCTCCCCCCTCTTTCTCTCTTTTATCACCTAGCTTCTCCTCTCCTTCCTCTTCTCCTCTTCTTACTCCTTTTCTTCCTCTCAGTACTCCTCCTACCTTGGCTCCTCCTACACATCACCCTTCCTGTTAAAATGAAACTTTTCTCTCAAAATACAATTAGAGCATAATTATGCCATTTTGTACCAGTGAGGTACAGGATAGTCTTAATACCCAGTCCATCCTTTTGTTGACTAACCAGCTCCTCTGTCATGTATTCTAACTAAAACATTTAGTTCTGAACCTGGCTTTAGGATGAATGTCAGCTGACGACCATCCACTCAAATCTTTTCTCTTAAGGTCAATAGCTATATGTTTTCAACCCCATCAGAAATCCAGAATGACTGAGTTAACTATAATTGTGGGAAGCACAAATCATAGTTTCTAAAACTTAGCCAATTTATAGAGACCTCTGAACACCTGGACACATGCTCTACTTCAGAACGTTGGAGCAACTGTTCTTCTGCCTTCTGGCCCAGGATCATCTGACAGACCTTAGTGCTGCAGAATTATTAAGGGCTGATTACTCTGAACTTAGAGCTCACTAATTGCCTAGGTTGGCCAATACTATTCAGATATTTACTAAGACCCTAGAGCAGTGTGAGCATTAAATCTGCAGATCTTCATACCTGGACTTTTCATGTGGGTTTTGTGGATCTGAACTTAGGTCCTCAGGCTCATGCATGGCAAACCGTTTACTAACAGAGCCATCTGATCAGCACCTATATAAGTTTTCTTTTTTAAAAACCACACTTTAAAGTCACTAAGAACAAAGGGTTGAATATGCAACTATGGAGAAAATTTTGCCAGGCATACAAGGCCCTAAGTTTAATTCCTAGCATTGCTAACCAACAAATAAACAGATACATAACGTAAATGTGAACAAAACCAGCCCATTCTTAAAGAGAAGAATGATTTGTACTGTTGACAGTTTTGACACTTGGATGTATCTTCCGTGATAAATTTGATACCACAGATTATTGTCTACTCTTTGGGAAAGAAATGTGTTACGGTAATGTGATTTCACAGTAAATTATTGTTATAGGAACCTGCTTACCCTAGGATATAGAAAAATAGTAAGTATAATCTCGGCCTTTCTTTTAATGGCATGAGCCTGAGAATTATAACCCTTCTTATTATAAAGATTTATTTTATATATAGCTCTGTTACAGTATTTTCACTTCTGATACATCATATTTTACATGTCTTTATTCTTGTCCACCAGCCTGAGTACTGGAGCTTTATGACAAGCCTTGATATCTAGTACGTAAAGACCCATTCTTTTTTACATTCTTGTTCTTATATTATTATAGGGACTTGGGGCTCTTTATTTTCCACAGCTAGTTGAACGGCAAGGACTTTCTGAATTAATCATAAAATATCGAGCTGTTGTTATGGTTCATTTGGGTTCCATCTCAGCCATGCAGGAGTTGTGTATGATGGCAGAGACCTCTAATTCAGGTACCTGTGAGCTGGATGCAGGAGGATCTAGAGCTTACGGTCAATTCTTGGGAGTTGAGGGAGCAGCTAATTTAAATGTCATTCATATGATAGGTCAAAGAAAACCAATAAAACAAAAATTTAAAAATTAAAATATCCACAGTAATCTGGCGTGGGGAGCCAACAGAAGGTGGCTATCATCCTTGCAGCCATCTTGAGCCATATACCCTGACAAGAGACTTGTTTTCAACAGCCTACAACAGCTGAGCACATTCTGATAACATCTTCTTTTATATACTCAGGATATTCCCTTGGGTGTGTGTGACTTAAAGGTGTGACTTAAAGGCATGACTTAAGAAGTGATACTTATAAAAGTTGAGAGGCAGACAGAAGAAGGGACTGGAAACGTGGAACTTGGTGGCACTAGGGACTAGGAACTAGACTTGGAACTTGGACTAGGAACAAGGGACTTGGAAAGTGAGAAGAGGAGAGACTTCAGAATAAACGGGACTGAATCAAACTGTCTTCTCTCTCTCTCTCTCTCTCTCTCTCTCTCTCTCTCTCTCTCTCTCTCTCACTGAACCCTGACCCATGGACTGGAGCAGCAATATGAGCCAGGACAATTTAGCCCCATATGCTTGGGGCAGTGTGTGCTCTAACTATTTTGGCCCCCATCCTTTTGGCAGTGTGGGTTCCAACATTTGGCAGAGAGGTACCTGAAACTTTGGTGCCCAAAGTGGGGCAATGAGAATGAGAGACCCAGTGAGTGACATTACTGGAAGAAGGATCTGCCGAAAATTCAGATGTGAAACAAGGGTGATCACTGAGAATCCGCCATGTTGAGGAAGGTAAGTCATGATAATGAAAATGCAGCAAGAGTCAGCCTGAACTCAAATCTCTGTTTTTATTTTGCTGTTTACTCCTCACGGGTGTTAATTGTCTGCTTTTGCTTCATTCCTTAAATGCTATCTTTCATGTTCAAAATAAAAAGAAACATATTTATCCCAAATTAGAATCTAAAATACAACCAAAGGTTGATGACGATTTGTCAGAGCCAGGTTGTGCTGATCAATTAATGACAAAAGCAGGGAGAATTTTTGGTAATGTAGAGGCAGGAGTAGATTATGTGAACCAAATTGCATATGAAAATGCCAATCCTACCTGCCAAGTGACCATTAGACCCTACAGGAAAATGACAGACTTTATTAGGTATATCAGACCCTGTTCTGAAATAGGTCTCTCCTACCAACAGGGATTAGCTATGGTGGCTGCCATGCAAGGACAATCAGTAAGAGATTTTTTTGGCTAGTAGAAATCAAAAGGCCTGTTTTAAATGTGGCAAGCATGGACACTTTGCAAGAGATTCTGCAGAAAATCAGTTAACCCAGAGACAGCCCAGAAAACAGCCTGGGCTATGCCCACTTTGCAACTGTGGAAGGCATTGGGCTAGTGAATGTAGGTCCAAAAGGAAACACCCTTTCTCATAATCAGGGAAACGGGAACAGAGGCCAGTTCCAGTCCCTGAACCAACACAAGCCAAAACAGGCTTATGGAGCAGTCAGTTTTATACCAGCAAGCAACAATCCCTTTCAGAACTTAGTTGAGCCACACCAGAAGTTCAGGACTAGACCTCAGTTCTGCCACCCACACAGTATTAACCCCAAAAAATGGGACATCAGGCCTTACCCACTGGTTTGTATGGACTGCTCTATCCAAATGTGTTTGGCCTGAAAGTGGGAAGAAGTAGTGCTACAATTCACGGACTACAATTTTTTTCCTGGAGTCATAGACAATGAGAATCAAGGTGAGATTAAGGTAATAGCACAGGCAATTCAGAATATAGTCAGCATTCCTACAGGGAGGAGGATAGTTTAACTATTGTTACATCCATTCGTCCCTACTAATCACAAATATAAGCATCCTAAGAGAGGGGATCAAGGCTTTGGTTCCTCTGATGCATATTGGGTACAGCCTACAGTTAAACAAAAACCTATGATGACACTATGGCTGGATGGAAAGGAATTCTGAGGCTTGGTTGACACAGGAGCTGATGTGAGTATTCTAAAACAAAGTGATTGGCCTGCCACTTGGCCTCTGACCCCAATCTTAACCAATCTAAGGGGTATTGGCCAAAGTCAAAATCCACAACAATGCTCTTAATTGCTGATGGAAAGATAAAGAAGGTAATACAGGGAATATACAACCCTATGTCATCCTGGGCCTCCCCATTAATCTCTGGGGCAGAGGTCTGTTATCCCAGTTGAGATGGATTATTTGCAGCCCTGATGAAGTAATCATGGCTCAAATGGTAAACTCTGGATGTTCCCCAGGGAAAGAATGAAGAAAACATGAAGAAGGGATTATTCATCCTGTTGAGGTCCATGGTAACACTGGAAGAGGGAGGCTGGTGGTTTTTTGAATGGGGGTCTACAAATAAAGCTGCACCCCTAGGGCATTTTGTAGACCCCATTACCTGGAAGGGGGACTCGCTCATCTGGGTGCATCATTAGTCCCTAACCACCAAAAATTTCAAACTGCTCATTTGCTAGTGCAGGAGCAATTATAGGCAGGACATTTAGAGGAGAGTAACTCTCCCTAGAATATCTTATATACACCAATATTTCTCATTAGGAAAAAGTCAGGAAAGTGGAGATTGTTGTAAGACTTAAGGGCTGTTAAAATGACCATCATTAGGATGGGAGCCTTACAACCTGAACTGCCCACACCGGTGGCCATATATTTAGGTTATTATAAAATAGTTATAAATTTAAAAGACTTTTTTTCCCATCCCATTGCATGCTAAGGACAGAAAACACTTTGCTTTCAGTGTTCCCACTATAAATTTTAGAGAACCTATGAAGAGATATCACTGGAAAGTCTTGCCTCCGGGTATGGCTAAGTGTCCAACCTTGTGCCAAAAGTTTGTGGCTTCCACTATAGAGGGTGTTAGAACCATGAGGAAACAAATCTATATAATTCATTTCATGGATGAGATTTTAATAGCAGGAAAAGATGGAAAACATGGACTCCAGTGCTTTGATGATCTTAGAACAGCTTTACAGACTGCAGGAGTACCCATAGCACCAGCAAAGGTACAATTACAAGATCCATGTTCTTCTTTAGGATTTCAGATTAAAGGTCCACATATTACTAATAGTAAGGTCACCTTGAGGACTGATTCCCTTAAGACACTTAATGATTTTCAAAAATTATTGGGAGACATTAATTGGCTAAGACCATAATTGAAACTCATGACAGGAGAATTGAAGCCTCTGTTTGAGATTCTCAAAGGAGATCCTCACCATAAGTCTGATAGGGCTCTAACAGAGGAGGGTAGAAAAGCCTTACCAAAGGTGAAAAGTGCTATTTCATCCCAATTTGTAACTCATATTAATTATTCTAGGCCTTTATATTTCCTTATTTTTAACACTAAACAAACTCCTACTGCAGTTTTTTTGGCAAAATGCACCCATATTATGGGTTCATCTTCCCTCATCCCCTAAGAAGCTTCTTTATTCATACTATGTTGCTGTAGCTGATATAATTATGTTGGGCAGAGATAATAGTCAAAAATGTTTTGGAAAGTATCCTGATGTAATAGTACAACCCTATAGAAGGCATCAGGTTGATTGGCTTATGCAGAGTTCTGAAGTCTGGTCTATTGCATGTGTCTCATTTGCTGGTCAGATAGATAATCATTATCCACCAGATAAATTGATTCACTTTTGTAATCGCCATGCATTCATTTTTCCAACTCGGACTGAACATGCACCTTTCAAGGAAGCATTGTTAGTTTGCACTGATGGTTTCTCATCAGGAAAAGCTGCTTATGCCTTTCAAGATCAAGTAATCTCCTTTGATACATCATCTCTGTCAGCTCACTTCATTGATTTACATGCTGTTATTGCTGTGTTTTAAGCTTTTCCAAATTACACACATTAATATTTATACAGATAGCTCATATATAGCTCAAGCTATCCCTCTGGTAGAAACTGCTGCACAAATAAAGCATTCCTCAGAAGCAGCCAGTTTTTTTACAGTGCCAACAATTAATTTTGAGGAGAAAGTTTAAATTCTTTATAGGACACCTGAGAGCCCACACTGGGCTACTAGGTCCTCTCTCTGAGGAAAACACCAAGGCAGATCTAGCTACTCATGTAACTGCAGTGCCTTTGTCAGATCTGCCATCTAACTTGGATCAGGCCATAAAGGCTCATGAGTTACATTACCTTGATTCTAAATCTTTACAAATTATGTTTAAAATTACCAGTGGACAAGCTAGACAAATTGTTAAGCAATGCCACTCATGTGTTACACTTTTACCAGTCCTCATTTGGGCATAAATCCAAAGGGACTGATACCAAACAGACTCTGGCAAATGGATGTTACTCATTATAATGAATTTGGATATCGAAAATATATACATGTATGTGTGGATACATACAAAAGTTTCATGTATGTGACATTACAATCTGGAGAAACAAGCAAGCATGTAATCACTCATATGCTTGCTACAATTGCTGTTTTGGGTGTGCCTAAACAGATAAAGACTAACAATGTCCCAGGTTATACAAGCTCCAGTTTCCACCAATTCTGTGAGAAATTTTAAATACTACATAAAATGGGTATTCCATATAATCCACAGGGCCAAGTTATGGTAGAAAGGGTGCATCGAACCATTATATGTCAATTTGAAAAAAAAATCAAAAAGGGGAATGGAACCCTACCATGGGATACCCCAGAAATATCCTTCATTGAGCCACCCAACCCTGACCAGCAGGAGTTAAAACAAGGAACAACCAGTTCCAGTTCCTTCTCACAGCAGTTTACTCAGGATGCTTAGCAGATGCTAATCAAGATGGCAAGCCCGTGATCCCTTCCCAGGCACAGCTTATAAACCTTGCCAGGAGCCCATGAACTCATTCCAAGTGCACCATACAGCTGAGGTCTTTAAACAGTAAAACAAGCTATGTGGGATAAGCAATATATTTATCAGAGTGTGCTTCAGCTGTTATAGGCTTTTGAAAACCAAGTCTTTCATGAGGGTATATGGTTCCAGATGGCTGCAAAGTTGATCTAGCTGCTTTCTACTAAAGTTGGCTCCCAACAGGTCCCCTTTTTAAATCTTTTCAAAAGGGAAGGATGTGAAAACTTATCGAAACCGTGCCTGTGCTAGGTTGGAACAAAAGACCCCAGCCTGACTTAAGATGGTAAGGCCTCCCTTATTTTAGGGGCAAGGGTCTCGATATGCTCTCTTACCTGTCATTGGCTATCCGGCTTAACATGTAAGTTAGGGGTAAATCCTCATCAGTCTTGATGACAGAGGTTTTAGAGTCCACTACTTCCAGCCTGTAATAGCGGACCTGTATGGGTTTCCTTTGTTATCTGTTGCCTTACCAAAGCCATCAGTTTGTTGAACAGCATGAACCTGAGAGACAAGAGACTTAATATCTAAACTGTTGATATAAAAGCAACACTCTTTAAGGCAACACACAACTTCCACTGTTGGAGAAGTGAAAGGTCTAAGCCTTGTACCCACAAATTTATACCAATGAAATCCTTGAATTTGCATCAGCTTAGTAACAATTATACAGATAAAGACAGCCTAATATTTACCACCTCAGTCCCCAAGTCCAGGGAATTGGGGCACCGACCCTTCATTAACTTCTTCAAGCTGAACATGGGCATTGAGATATTAAAAGAGGGATGAGGGGAAGCGTAAATTGATAAGCCTCTGACATCTGTCTTAACTGCATCCAGCTGGAAGTCCAGGTCATCAGTGAACATGCAGGTAATAAGAAGATTTATTCACCAAAGCTTTGTATTCTGTAATATATAAGCCTCAAAACAAATTTTAGTATCAAGATAATTGTTTTGACTCTCTGGAATCTAGTGTTCTGGAGGTCTACCTCTGTCATGTCTGATCCATATAATTCTGGAAGACATGACTACTACATTCATGACCTCTTCAGAAAACTCATAGAAAAAACTTCTTTTTTTTTTTTTTCCAAATTAGACTTTCCTTTAGCCAGTAACCAGAAAAGCCTTTACATTGAGTTTTTATCCAGAAAAAAATATAACTATACAACTCAGAATCATACCCATTTTGAAAGTTAAATCAATTAACATTATCTTTCTTGGACCCTTCATTACTTGGCCATCTTAATATCCTTCCCTGAAACTGAAACCTCATCCACGGCCTGTAAGAACTTTTCCAAAGTAGCCTTCTTAAGCTCTACTCCTTTCGCTTTTTCTACTTAACTTGTCCCAAAATTGGGAACTTTATAGAACTTGTCCCAAAACCTGTAGCTTTATAGTAACTTGTCCCAAACCAGGAACTTTATAGTCTCTGAACCGAGAACATGTCCTTGTCCCATTTACCTGGGAACATTATAGTCTCTGAACAGAGAACTTATCCTTGTCCCATTTACCTGGGAACTTTACCAGCTAGTTGCCATGACCGTGTTGGGTTCTGAAGTTCCTCAAACAGGGAAGTTGGCTCCCAACACTTTATCATATGCTCTTTATTTTAAATTTTTAAACTTTGGAATCTGAAGGAAAATCTGCTGTAGATAGATTCTGGCATCCTGATACCACGAAGCATTTTGCAACAGTCCTCTGGAAAGACTCATTAACTGGAACCTGGAATGGGCCAGATCCAGTGCTTATCTGGGGAAGAGGTTCTGTCTGTATATATACCCAAACTGTAGATGCCACATGCTGGCTGCCAGAGAGACTGACTAAACAAATAGACAACAATAACATACCTAGGGAGGAGAAACTGCCTGAGAAGCATAATTTTTCTCTGCAGGAAACATGAAGATGCTTCTCAATTGCCTTCAATCCTGACTTGGGAAGTCTTCAAGGTGGAAGGAGACATCACCACCCATACCTCCAGGGTGTCTCTATTGGACTCTTGGTTGCCCAACTTATGGTTTAGTGGGGAAAATTGTTTAGACACAGGAAAAAACCAACAACCACAGTTACTATTGTTGTTTTTTTGGGTTTGAGATTGAGTGGAGCAGTAATAATTATTTCTCTACTTGTTTTGTTAAGATCAAAGCTATGATCCCTTCTGTATTTCTATAGATTTAGATTCTGCTATACCACATTTGTAAACAGAATAGAAGGACTTATACTTTTTACTCTTCAGACAGAGGGAGTTATGTGTTGCCCTTTAAAAAAGAGTGTTGCTGTTGTACTGACTATTCAGGCATTGTTTAGACTCTTGTCTCTAGGGTCCAGGCTGTTCCACAAACTGATGGCTTTTGTATGACAACAGATAGATACTAGTCAATTGAAACCCATACAGGTCCATTATTACAGGCTGGAAGTAGGGGATTTTCTAAAACCTTTGTCATCAAGACTAATGAGGATTAACCCCTAACTTATGCTCTAAGCCAGATAGTCAATGACTGGTAAGAGAACACTTCAAGACCCTTGCCCCTAAAACAGGAGGCCTCTCTATCCTAAGACAGGAGCTCAATCAATGGCTGTTGAATATCCAAAGATGGGAAAAGGAGGCTTGGGTCCTTTGTTCTGGCCTAAGGTAGGCACGGTTTCCGTAATTTTTCCTAGCCTTACCTTTTGAAAAACAATTTAAAAAGGGGGACCTGTGGTGAGCTGACAGAAAGGCAGCTATCATCTTTGCAGCCATCTTGAGCCACATGCCCTGACAAGACACTTGTTTCAACAGCCTACAACAGCTGAGCACACTCTGAATACATCTTGTTATATATACTCAGTATTTTCCCTTGGGTGTGTGTGACTTAAAGGTGTGACTTAACAAGTGAGACTTATAAAAGGTGAGAGGCAGACAGAAGAGGGGACTGGAAACTTGGAACTTGGAGGCACTAGGGACTCGGAACTTGAAACTTGGGACTTGGACTAGGAACAAGAAACTTGGAAAGAAAGAAGTGAGGCTTGAGAATAAACTGGACTGTATCATACTCTGTCTGGTCTGCATTCTTAGCATCTGCCCTTACTCTCTTGCTGAACCCTGATCCGAAGACTTGAGCAGCAATATGAGCCCAGACAATTTAGCCCCCAAAGCTTGGGGCAATGTGAGCATCTTCAGTCTTCTGCTGTGCTTAGACATGCAGGTCTAAGGCTAGGAAATTGAAATATCTCAGCCTTTGGAAGCAGCCAGTTTTCTAGGTCTTGTATATACATAGAAGGTAGGGGATTTCTTAGCTATGAACACAAACTAGCATTAGAGCTCTTAGCTGGCAACTGGGAACACTTCTTCCTCCTCAGGTCTATTCCTGCTTTTGTTGTTCTTCTGCCTTTCTTTCTCCCATAGGCATTCTTAAACTGTTCAGCTATTGTTTCTGTAGCTGTAGCTGTGTGAACAGCTACCTTGCTGCTTTCATAGTTCAGTCTGCTGACACCTAAGCTGCCATTGCTGCTTTGCTGCCTGTTCTGTATATCTCCTTCATGTGATTGTTTATTCCTGAGTTACCATCATAGATTAGATTATAAATAGAAGGCGAGAAAGTTTCCCTTGAGGGGGATGAAGAAATGGATCTCTTGTTAGGAATACGTCTTGCTGCAGTATATGACCTAGGTTTGGTTCCCAGAACTTATTTCATGGCTTACAACTATTTGTAATTCAAATTGCAGAAAATCCAACATAGTTTTCTGACCTCTGTAGGTTTCATACATGCACATGGTATACACACACACACACACAGACACACACACACAGACACACACAGACACACACACACACAGACACACACACACACACACACACACACACACACACACACACACACACACACACACACATATATATATATATATATATATATATATATATATATATATATATATATATATTTGGGCCAAACATTTACATAAAATAGAAGTAAAAATATATAAAGATATAGATATATTTACAAGCATTCTTAAAAGAAATCTTTTATTGGGACTGGTGATACATACCAGGAAACAAAAGGCAGCAACTGGTGAATGTCTTCCTACAGACACCTTGAGCCCAACTGCTATGCCTTGTAGAACCAGTCACAGTCATCGAGGCTTATATTTTAGGCCAATCACAACCATGCCACTAACCACCAATCACATTCACTAAGGATTATGTTTAGACTAATCACAATGGTGAGTCTTAAGACCAATCATAGTAACATTAACTTTGTAATTTAGGTCAATCACAGCCTGGCTCTTAACAGCCACTACAGCCATTTAAATTTTTTTCTGACCAATCACAGCCTTGCCTTTTAGGACCAATCATAATCAGTGAGTCTTATATTCTCAACCAATCTCATAAGCAGTGTATGTTCTATAGTTGCCAGGATACAGTAAACATGAGACTACTTGACTTCAAGTGAGTGGAGAGGTAAGGTTGACTAAGATGGAGCTGTGTTTTAAGGGCAAAATCCTTAGATATTTCTTGTTTAATCTTGTCCCAATCATTGAAATAGGGATGGTGAACTCACCAACAGTAAACTGTGAATGTGATAATTTCATATTTCAGTTGTATCAGTTAATAGTTAATATAAAGCTGTATAGTTAACTCTCTGAGTTATCCAGGCTTAATTGTCTAACTTGGTCTTTAGGAAATAGCTTTTCTTTTCTTGAGGAATACTATTTATAGCACAGTTCACAATTTCTGGTACCTTCGATTGAAAAACAAAACAAAACAAAACAGACTGGCTGTATTTTTAAATACTGACCAGTTTTATCATGAGGGTCATACAGTACAACAACTACATAAAAGATGGTTAATAATAAGTGATAAGTTATAGATCATTAATTTAAAATGATGATAGATTATAAACAACAGATAATAAATTATAGAATATAGAATATAAAGGATTAGATAGTAGATAATAAATTGAAGAATTGAAGAGTATCCAAGAAGAAAGATGAACATTAGCTAATATATGATAGAGGAGAGATATGGGATAAAGGAAAAGAGATCTGATTATAGACACAGAATGTATAAAGTGTAGAAGAGAGAGAAAAGGATGATGTATGTAGAAGATCTAGAGGATAGATGATAAATAGATGGAGATAGAGACACTGTAGGCAACATAGAGATGGGGCATAGACACAGGTTAAAGATAGAGAATAGACAGATAGAAGATACACATAGGATAACAAGAAGATAGATAATAGATAGATAGAAGACAGACAAAATAGCTACACTCTAGCTTCTAGAGGATACATGATAGATAAATAGGAGATAAACAAAGAATAAGTAAAGGAAAGAGGATAATTATACGAAACAGAGACACAGAGGAACTAGATGTTAAGGATAGATGAAAGAGTGAAAAAGGTGGCCAGAGGATAAATGATACATGTATTGTAAACAGACACAGGACAGCTAGAGGATAGATGGTAGATACACGGCAAACAGACACAAGGTTTTTAGGAGACAGATGATACATGAAAGACAGACACAGGATAGCTAGAGGATAGATGATAGATAGAACACAGACACAGGGTAGCTAGAGGATAAATGAACCATAGATGGAAGAAAGGCACGGGATAGCTAGAGGATTGATGATAGGTGGAATTCATATACAGGAGACTATTGAACTGTAGATATATATAGATAGATAGATAGATAGATAGATAGATAGATAGATAGATAGATATGCAGGCTAGCTAGCAGATACATGAACTATGGATGGCATAGTGTCACACTATAGTTGGAAGAAAGATATTGGATATAAGGATGGAATCCAGGCACAGAATAGCCAGAGTAGAGTTGATGGTTTACAGAGTCAGGGTAACTAGAGGATAGGTAATATATTAATGTTATAGACATACAGGATAGGGAGAGGATAGATGACGTATAGGTGATGGAATACAGGCATAGGATAGGTAAATGATAGATGATAGATGATACATAGCTGAAACATACACACAGAAAATTTGGAAGATTGATGATAGATAGGAGATAAGCAGGGCAGCTAGAAGATAGATGGCACATGGGTAAAATATAGACCTAAGGTTGCTAGAGGATAGTTGGTAGATCTATGGATACAAGATAGCTAGAAGATAAAGAATAGAGAGATCAGAGATTAAGGGTAACTAGATGATAAGTGGTGCATTGATGGAATAGAGATATCGGATAGCTAGAGGATAGAATATAGATAGATGGAAGATAGGCAAAATATATCCAGAGAGTAGTCGATAGAAGACATGCACAGGAAATCTAGATGATTGATGATTGATAGATAGATGATAGATAGATAGATAGATAGATAGATAGATAGATAGATAGATAGATAAACAGATATTTCTGTTAGTCAAAGGTATCTAGGTATAGCCTAGAGACTCAGAATAGCTACATGATAGCTGATAGGTAGTATAATAAAGACAAGATAGCTATAGAATAGATGGTAGATGCATCACAGTGAGAAGACAAAGGATAGATAGTAGACAGGAGATCTACCACGTGGATAGACACAGGATAGTTGGAATGTAGATAATTTGAAAGATAGACACAGCATAGTTAGGATTTCTAGGGAATAGATGATAGTTGGGTAGAAGGCATATAGCAGATTGTTCGGAGGATAGGCCATAGACATATTGATGATAGACAGAGGTGTGTAGAAAGATAGATGACTGATTGGTGGAAGATAATAGAGATAATGTAGACACAGGAGAACTATTTGATAATTGACAGATGAAATTTAAACACATGATAGGTAGAGGGAATATGATAGGGAGAGACACAGGCTATCTAGAACATAGATGATTCATAGATGAAACAAGGGCACATGATAGCTGGGGTATAGATGATCCATAAATGGAAGATAGACTCAGAATAGCTGCAGTGTCGGAGATCCTTTGATGGGAGATAGAATCAAGATAACAACAGGATACATGCAAACAAAGATATAAGATGATTATCAGGCATAGAGCAAGATAGACATAAGACGGCTACAGCAAGGAGATGCTATAGATTGTACAAAGATGTTTACTTAGTAAAATAATGGTCTTATTTGGTTTTAGAATCCACCTTTAACCGACTGAAAAAAATGGAGAGGAATACACAAAAAATGAGGAGGTAAGAATTTGTAATACAATTGGCAAAGCTTTGTGTTCTGACCTCTGTTGTTATTTCAGATGTAGACAAATTTTGTCAGGGAAGTTGAGGGTATTTTGGTCTCTTCCGTGGGTCTTCTATTCCCCCAGTTTCATTGTAAGACCTGGTAAGAATTACTGTTAAAGCAGGTGAGAACAGAAGGGAAGCTAAGTCTTGCTATTTCACTCAAGCTAATTCAGGTTTAACTTAAGTGATTGCTAAACAACAGTGCCAGACATTGTATTAGGCTGTACTGGGAAGACATGGAAATGGATTGATTTTTACTTTTAACAGCCTCACAGTCAAAGGGTGGGAACATTGACTTTCATGTTATTGTTTTAATAGAAATAGATCTTAGTTGTTTGCTTGTTCATTTATCATTTATTTTGGAAACTAGCTCATGATACTTAGCCCAAGACTTGCATCAATTCCACAATCCTTCTGCCATCTCACAGGAGTACTGGGATTAAGGCCATTTTCTGACATATCCTGCCACAGTTGTTATAGTGTATAATGAAGACCTTGGATGTTATATGAATGAAAAAGATCTGTCTTTCTGTCCTCTTAGTCCTCTTTTGGGGCACTATATCAGTAATTAGCCTCAGCTTTATCATACATAAAGCTCATGTTTACTTCTCTGTAAATTAGTGGTGCCTCTAATCCATGCCAGAGGATAACCCATGAAGATCTTTGCAATTTGCTGAAGAGACTTCAGAAACTGATGAATAGACTTGGATATGGATCATCTAGAAAGAGACCCAGAGAACAGCCTGCTATTGCCTCTCTGTCTTCTCAAAGAGGTTTGACTTAGGTCCATTTCCCTGATTCTATGCACTCTTTGTGGCTAAACTTTCCAAATATATTTTCTAGGCCGTGCCCACTCCCTTACAATGCATTTCTTCTTTAACCCTCTTCAAAATGCCTATAGCTGCTAGCACCCTACTTCACGAGTTCTACACACACCTTGTTCTCATCACTTTCACAGAGCTCACATAAAGATGGAAGGAGAGATTCAACCCCCCAAAGTTGTCTTTGAATCTCTACACATGAGTAATGGAACACATAAGCACCCCCTACCAAACTAACTAAGTATTTCTCTAAATTATAAGCTGAGAATTCTAATATCATTAGTTATCTTAATTTAACACCTGTCATTTCTTTTATGCAAAGGAATGCTCAATGTACAAACAAATTATGAACAAAACACAGTTCCTGTTTTTAATACCTATGAAGAATACCATAAGACGGTTCTTCAGGTAAGGGTCTTTTAATTTGTTGTTTACATTTACATGTTGATCACCTAGAATGCAAGATGCACTACATCACATTTCAAAGCACAGCTGGAAAAGAACAAGTTTTCAAACAATAACAAAGCAAATATTATAACAATACACACTCTTAGATGGAAACCTAAACCATGTGCAGGCATCTTTTATCCTTTCAAGCACTTTTATTTAAAAACACAAGGTAGGTAGGTAGGTATCATCTGTTGAAATTTGTGTTGTGAAGAGGCTTCAGAATATCTCATTTGAAATCTGTCAATACTTTTATGAAACCAAATGCATATTTAAACTATTCCAGAAGCTGACTATCAACTGCAGAGATGGTTGTAGGCAAAAATGCAGGCTGTGTGCTGTGAAACTGTGAGAGTCCCTCTTCTACAACCTTTTAGCTTCTGTCTGGTATTAGTAACTTCCCTGGAAAACCTTTTCTTAGAGAAGATTTTTTTATGGCACAAATATGTTGCAAGTATGATCACAGCTGTTTTTAAGCACAAAAATGGGAAAAAAATAATTTTAGTGCCTGTGGAAACAGGGACACATTGTTTTCATATTTTGACTCATGAAAAAAAGTTGACATTTTTGTTTTTCAATTGAGCTGGGGGTTGTTAGCTCAATAATAGCACTTGTCTAGCATGTGGGTAATCCTGAATTCAATACTCAGCAAAAGTAGCATACAATTTTTGATTAACACAATGATTCTAGGAGGTGGTCAGTTGCTATTTATGTGCTACAAATATCTTCTCTTGCATGAACGTTTGGGCAAGGATAAACTCAAAAGAAGTTCCAAAACACAACAGGTAATAAGAGAATATTTGAAACTAATTTTTTGTTTCACTAATGATTATGGTATGAAGATATTCATGATCACATAGCAGTACTGGCTGCTCTTGCAGAGGAGGTAGGTTTAATTCTCTGCACTCACACTGAAGCTCACAATGGTCTGTAGTTCTAGCTACAGAGGATGTGATGCCTTCTTCTGGCCTGTATGGGTACCAGGTACACACATGGTACACAGACACATATGCTGGGAAATCCGCTCATACACACAAAATAAAAATATTTTAAAACGTTTGTGCTTTTTTATTGTACAATTCACTTTATCAGAGATTTATCACCAGTATTGCTTCTTTCTAAGGACTTATTGCCATTTTGTGTTTACAATGAGGTACTGTTACTTGCAACTATCTACTTGTATGAATTCTATGAGCTTGTTTCTTAAAATAGTCATTTTATTGCAGAATAGGTTAAGGAAGTACTGCTTTAAAATAAATATTGGAATTGAGGATCACACAAGCAGTATCTGGATCACAACTCTAAATTTAAATGAATGAGTACATTGCATTAGCAGTAATTCCTAGGAGAGCCCCGCTTTATTTGTCCTCTTCTTAGAGGTGATACTGAGGCAGGCACACAGGTATCCACATCTCCTTTTTCTGGACAACATTTTGGTATTTCACATGCTCCAAATTTCACCCTCTGGGAAACCTGACTTCACACCATTATACATTAGAAAATTGATAGCACTAACTATATTTTTAAGTTGAACACTAGGCTAAGTATAAATGAATGTGTCTTTAAAAACATTTAGCATTCAAATAATTAACATATTTAAAGTGTGACCATCTACGCTAAGAAATGAATATTTCTAGTGTGAGATGGAAAGTTTAGTTATTGATTTTGGGTACACTGAAATATGTTTGTCCAAGTGGCACATCATTGATAAATATCTCATGCTTAAGGTGAAGTAGATTCTGTGTAGGAGGCAGAATAATAGAATTTTAATTAAGGATGTGCCTACTTTATAGATATGTAAGAAATGCAATACATTTTCTGTGTTCTATTCTAATAATTTATACACTCAGAAATAAAGCTATCATTTTATTATTGTTCCACTATTTAATTATGTTATTATTCTGTCTTTATTAGTCATTTGAAAATATTTCAATTGTACTGAACATAGAAGGAAAAGTTGTTTTTGTATCCCAGAATGTGACACCTCTTCTTGGCTATCTTCCAGTAAGTTCTTGCAGTTTTTGGGGAAATTGGTCATTCTGTATTGTTGTTCATAAGTTATTTCTTTTTATGCTCATATATAAGTCATTGGTGTTCAGCTATGACTCTGTGACATCATCTTCTCTACTAGTTTCAGTGTTTAGTCAATAAAAACATGCTGGGATTCCGGCAAAAGTTCTTACTCTTCCCTCACCCTATCCACTCCTCTCATGTGTGTCTAAGATGAAATGTCTGTCAGAAAAATAAAACATGCTTCTTGTTAAGAGTCTCAGAAAATGGCACTGAGCAGGGTTAATGCCTGACTTCTTTTGTAATGACTGAGTGCTTGTGCTTTCATTCCTGATTTAAAGAAAGGTCTTGTCGATATCAGGTGAGCATACACCTACTGAGCTAGTCTCCAGCCCAATGATTCTATTTGTAATGATGCCACCTCTCTTCCACCAATGGAAGAATAGGTAACACCCCTTGGTTCTTTATATTTCACATCAAATTTGTTGAATTTTTAATTTTTAACTTTTGTCAAACTCCTTTAAAAAAATTAACACACAAAATAATTGGGTTTCACTATGGCTTTCTTTCTTTTTTTCATTCTTTTTTCCTTTCTTTCTTGGCAAGATAAGGTAGCATTCTATAGTTCAGCCCACACCAAAACTCCTTATGTAGCCTCAGGTTGTTCTTGGACTCAGGGCATTCCATTTTATATATGGACCAATGAAAATATTTTTATTGAAAAGATAAGTGTCCCTTTATGGTACAGGGGGAAGGGTTGAACTTTTTCCATCAAAATAAACAAGGATAAATTAAAATGTAGAGAGGGCATGGGACTTGAAAGTATGAGGAAGGTGCAAACAAGAAAGGATTCACATTGAAGAGTGAGAAAGTGCAGAGTCAGGGGAAAGGCTTTCTGGCAGAGTTGTATAGTCACTGGTTGTGTGGCACGGTTGTGTGGCATGGTTCTGTGGCATGGTTGTGTGGCACAGTTTTGTGGCACGGTTGTGTGGCACAGTTGTGTGGGGTTTTCCATCCAGATTCACTTGCTTGGTTCAAGACTGGAGACAAAGTTATGGGTGAGGAGATGAGAATTTTTTCCAGGCTCATAGCAAAGAGGGAAACAAGACAGGGTGAGGATTACAGCATCTGAGGTCTATGAAATGGGTAGGGAAGAATCCAACTACTTGAGGGAGATAATTCACACTAAAACTGTGGACAGAATGGATTGTAATGTGGAGTAATTGCTAGAGGGTAATGCAAACTGCCTGAAGCACTGCACCTATAGGTATAAATGGGATGGGCAGCACTAAACACCTATGGCAAGGATACAGGGCAGACTAATGGTATTAGTATTGAAAGCAAAATCTGTTCTTTCTCCTGCTCCCTAGGAAGATATAATTGGGACGAGCCTATTAAATCTTGTTCATGATGAACAAAAGGATGACATATCTGAGAAGATCATTCTAAATCTTCCATTGGCAAATATAGGTATGCATACATGGTTTTGTTTTCTCTTTTAATTTAATTTTTAAATTGTGTGTGAAAAGTAATACTTAGCTGAACAATTCCTTGCTCTCTTACACCTTAGTAGTTTTTGAAAAAAAATCAGTGTAGTTGCTGATAATATATCTATTTAAGTTAATAGCCTATAATTTCAAATAGTACATTTCTCACACTAAAAATTATTTCCTCTAGAGAATTATGGAGGAGCTCAATAGGACATTACTCTCAGATGATGAGCCCTCACACGCAGTGGAAGAGTTCAAGAGAGCTGATGGATGCTGTGGGAGGAAGAGTGGGGTACCTCTAAGGATGTAGCCCCTAGCAGTGGTTCTCAACCTTCCTAATGCTGAGACCTTTTAATACAGTCTCTCATGCTGTGGTAACCCCCCACCATAAATTTATTTTCATTGCTACCTCATAACTGTACTTTGGCTACTGTTTTGAATGGTAATGTAAATATCTGATATGTGCATGGTCTTAGGTGACTCCTATGAAAGAGTTGTTCTACCCCCAAAGGGCTGAGAACTGTTGCTCTAGTGGAAGGATATGGGTAGTACACAGTGGAATTGTGTATTTTGGGGGACACAAAGTTAGGAAGGACTGAGTGGATATGTGGAACTGGATCTGAGCTAAGTTGGAGGGAATGGGAACATGATCAAATTATATCACATGCATATATGAAATTCTAAAAGAGTCAATAAAATTAATTAATTGAGAAATCATCCTACCCTGTCTTAGTCTTTACAATAAAACATAATTACTGCAGCCTTTCTCGAATTTTTGTAGTGTTATACAAATACTAGTGTATTGTGTTCCAGCTAGTGCCTATTTTATGGATATAAGAATGATATCTCTTCTGAGGACCAGCATTTATGGAAAGAAAGTTGTGTTCTTTACAATATTGTCTTGACTAAGGTAGACTATTATGGTCTGAAATAATCCATCAGACTACGTAACTTTACTTGTATCTTGCTCTCTCTAGTGGGAAGGCTAATCGAATTTTGCTGTTATATAAGAAAAGGAAATGTAGGTCAGAGTGGCCAGGACACATATTGTTACAGGACCATGTACCAAGGGAGATATATATATGAGTACGTGAAATTCATCTTGTACCTACAGGATTCTTATGATGGTAAGCAACCCAGATGATGATACTTACATGATGTCCATGAGTGCTGTATTCCCTGATTGCTAGCATACTAATTCTTGTATTACTGTCACTGTGAAATACCTGATACTGCTACACTCACAATTTCTGACTACATTAGATATTTAAAAATACTGAAATTTATAAGGTGAGGTCATAAAGAAACATGGATGATTATATAGGTTGAGGATGTGGATGTCTCCTCTGACAAAACAAAATAATTTTAAAAACCTAATCCAAAAAATGTTTAATGCACTGAATAGCTTAAAGGGAGCTCCATGAATAACTTGAATAAGTTACAGATGGATTTTGTAGTTTGTAAACCATACCACAAATTAGATTCACTGGAGTCTAGAATTCTAACATTATATCAAGGGCCAATATATAGAATATAAACTCTAAATCTCTATACACTGACCTGGGGAAAGAAATCATTTCACCTAAATTTTTCAACAGATAACATTTATGTCAGGTGTAGTATGAAACCTAGTTTTTGAGGGTTAAGGAAGTACAAGCCTAGAAATCAAGATATAAAATTAAAATTGACCCTTAAAATATCTGAGTTAATCAGAGGTAAGGTATAATACGTTTTGCTTCAGGTACACAAATGCATGTTAAAATATTTCTCCTCTTTCTTTCTTGAAAGTTAAAGGTGAAATATCATTAAAAATCACTTGGACAGATGCATGAATACACACACACACACACACACACACACACACACACATACACACACAAACAAACACTATTTCTTTTAGAGACTAAATCAAGAATCCATAGGTCAAAAGAAAAAGATTGACATCAGCACAAAAATCACACCTTTGATTTTTCAGGATGCATGCCTCATACATTAGTGGTGACCATGTGGGAAACTGGGGATCTTAGCTGGAAGGGAAGGAAGGTAAAGAGAAGCCCATGGCTCAGAATCTTGAAAACTGCCAGTGAGGTGACAAACAGCATCGTGATGTGGATGTTGTCTGCCTGCTCTCTTAGCCAGGATTGCTTCTGATTTAATTGCCATTATGTCTGTCACCCTTAGAGTCATTTGTATTTTTTGGAAACTTCGGTCCTAATAGCAGAAAGATTTGGTCTTCTGCTCCAAGGCTGTTATGGGAGGAAAAGTACTATGTTGTGGGAAACATTTCTGTTCTACGTACGCCGGATGAGACAGTGAGTATGCTCTATATCTCTCTCTTATTGATGGGCACAGCATTTTCTCTTCCAGCTACTGGACATCCGTGTACATACATTTAGTATTCAGCAAAGAAAGAACAACTTGTATATTAGTTTTATAAAGTGAATTTTCATGTCCTCCCTCCCTCACAACCTTAGGTACTTGATTGTAAAGGCTTTTTACAGGCCAAAGGAAAAGCTAGTTATTAAAATTCATGTGTTAGACTGAAAATCATTTAGTTTGTATTTTCAATGACATGAAATATTTTTCATGTCCTAGATACTGCAGTAAGTACCAGGGAATCACATACAGGCAGCTAACAGACAAGGCACTGATAAGAGGTGTCATGGGAAAGTGAGCTGGTGATTTCTGTTTTGAATAGGGTACCCCCAAGTCTAACAAAGGCAGTCTATACAGAGAGTGCACTAACCTCAATTTGGAGAGTTTGAAGGAATAAAATTGCTTATGTGACTCAAATAAGGGAAAGAGTGAAGGGGATGGTGGAGACAGGAAAGTGATAGATTGTGCAGAACTTTGCTCACTGTAGTAATACATACAGAATTTTGCTAAGCAGAGTATGATCTAGACTGAAATCCCTAGGCTGCTTTGAATGTGGAACATGAAGTATAAAGAAACAAGAATGGAGATAACCAGATGTGAATGGCAGGAATTTGGGTTGATTTTAGTCATGGGGATGGAAACTCCAGGATTTGGAATGAATGGATACAGGGCTAACTAGAACATTGAAGACTGGGTAGTGTTAGCAGCCTATATAAAGAGCTCTGTTTGGCTGTAGACCAGGTTTCTATTGTGATGCCATAGTAGATTACTCCTAGATTCAATTTCAGAACAAACCACTTTTCCATATTGAAGAGAGTGTGGAAAGTTGTATAGAGGAGAAGACTGAAGGATGTTGTCTGATTTGATTGCCTCATTCACTCTTCCTTCATACCAACCCTCTGGGATCTGAGTTTCATCTTCTGCCACAAGAATGTAGACTTCTAATATACAGGATGACTCAGCCCCAAGATCTGTTTCCTATTCTGAGAAAGAGAAAACAAATTTTTTTTGTCCCACCCATATTTCACTAGTCTCCATCATGGCACCAGAAAGTCTATTTGTGATTTCCTCCAGTTTTTCTCTCTGTGCCTAAAGGATATTGTTTCTATACCAGTTGATATTTTGGAAAACAAATTAAAGAGAACAGAGATAGCAGTCAGAGGAGTCTTTATAGTGTGAGGGTGTAAAATAGCAAGCAGTGAACTTGAATCAAAGTGAAATTCCTTGATCTACTAGTGTTGGACTAAACCACTGTATATGCATAAGATGTTTTTGTACCTGTAAACCTAGCAATTTTTTCACACCGACATGACACTTGGATTAACTTGAATATATAATGCATGTTAGAAATGTCAAGTTTTTCTAGTACATAGGTACATTTAATGCCAATTAGGGGGTTAGAAGAAGGTGTAACTCTTCTCTGTACAAAGCTGTAGATTTGATTCTCAGAGATGCTAAAATGGTGACAACTGATGATGCTAATTTTTTGCAGGCACAACCAGTTAACATTCAAACAAATGCTGTAGATGATGATTCTGATGATGACAGTACTTTACAACACCATAGGTAAGAGGTATCATGGTTGTAAATAATGCAGAGCTGAAACAAGTTTTTTTTTTTTTGCTAAATAAAGCCAAAATAAGAAAGATTAAGAGTTTTAAAATGACCAATTAGCTGTTCTGAACCTACCATATCATTTAATATAATTTATTGTCTTCCAACAGAATGAACATTGATAAATGGTTTTTTATTTTTAATTTTTAACATAGTCAAATTATGTTTAAAACTACAGAATTTTCCTTGCCTTTCTGTCTATTTTTCTCTCACTTACCTTCCTGCCTACCTACCTACCTACCTACCTACCTACCTACCTACCTACCTACATACATCTGTATGTGTATTTGAGTAGCCCACCACCAATACCTCTTCCAGTTTCCAGATCTGTACATTTTAATGTATGGAAGGAATCGTTTAACTACTGTCTGTTACATCATTTCATAGATTAATCCAATAATGGACCTAGAAAAAAAGTGACAGAAAAGAGCACATAATATACATCTGAGGTTGTTCCCTAATGATGCAGCAGTGGCTTATATCCTGCTCCATCCACACAGGACAATGGAGCAAAACATTCACTTGCTGTCAGGTGTAAAGATGTCTACTGCAGGTCACATTATTTGTCAGTTTGTTTGTGGGAGAGAGGAGGGGAAAGGGGAGGGACAAGAGGGAGAAAAAAGGAAAGTGAAAAGAAAGGGAGAGGGAGAATGGGGAGAGAGGCTCCAGGAGAGAGAAAGCCTGAGTGCAAGAGAAAGTGAGAAAGAGTGATACAGAAAGAGAGAGAGAGAAAGAGAGAGAGAGAGAGAGATAGTGAGAGAGAGAGTTAGAGAGAAAGAGTTAGTGAGAGAGAGAGAGAAGAGAGAGAGAGAGAGATTTTCTGGCTTTCCAGGAACTCACTATATAAAGCAGGTTGGCCTCCAACTCACAGAGATCCTCATGCCTCTGCCTCCCATGTTCCAGGGTTTCATGAGTGGGCCACCATGCACAGCCTGCAATACAATTCAAAGGCAAAAAATTGCCTTATGCTTTCAAAGGAAATGCAAGCTTGGCTTTAAGACAGTTCTGCCAAGCCAAGTAAATTTAAGGTGAAAGATAGATTAATGTCTGAAGTACATGGGAGAGCTACGGGTCCCAGGTTACTTACTACCTTAAAAGAATGAGGATTGGGAACAGATGGATAAAAAGTAACAATATTTTGCAGCCAAGGCTCAGGGCTTACAAAAAGTCCAGGATGATGTCAAGTGTTTAAACTTCAGTGACTGGTTTCAATTGAAAACAAGGGGGAATCTGAGTATTGTATGGTTGTCTGTTAAGACCCAGGGCTTACAATCAGAAGCCTGTGAAGGCTCTGTTCAAAGCCTGCTGGCCACCAAGCCTACCTGCTGTGAAGCCTGCCTAGACAAACTGAATTTTGCTCATCTGTAAATTCACAACACAGAACTCAACAGAGGCAGAAGGTGGATTAGAGGTTGCCTCTGGCCAGGTATTGTGTGCAGAGTGGATGGGGACAGAGAGGAATGGTAGCTAGAACAGTGGAATACCTTTTCTGAGCTATGAAAATGTTCTCAAACTGTCTTGGGGTTGGAGAGTTATCTTAGTGCTTCCCCAGAGTAAGTCACCAGCATATAAAGAAATATGTAAATATGAAAGGGCTAAAAATGCAAAGGGAACTAAAATCATTGTAATCATCTTATGATCTGAATCGACCAGAAATCCTTGAATTGAAAGCTTTAATTGAAGTGTTTGAAATGTGTGTTTTGTCACGTTTTTTTTTTTTTTTTTAAAAGGGTTTCTCCACTGGCAGGGAATGTAGCTCAGTTGACAGAGGGCTTGCCTAGCATAAACCTAGCAGCATATGCCTGTGATATCTGAGTTGAGAGGTGGGGGCACATAGAGCAATTTAAAGACAATCATTATCTGTGTATTTTGCCTACATGTATGTCTGTGAGCCACATATCTCCAGTGAAAAACAGCAGTTGGAGAGGGGTGTGAGATACTCTGTAACTGGAGTTACAGAGAGGTGTAGGCTTCCATTGAGGGAGCTGGGAATTGAAACTAGGGCCTCTGAAAGAGAAGTCAGTATTCTTAACTGCTGAGTCATTCCTCCAGCCCCAAAATAAAAACTCTAATGTCTTCCTTGACAACATACTGAGTTTAAGCCTAGCCTGGGATATGTGAGATCCTACCTTCAAGAAGAAATCAACATGTGTGTTGTATATATGTACACCCATACATGTGTATGTGTGTTGTGTTAGAATTTTCTCTAAGTGTTAACTATTGTAAATAATATGCTTATGTTTAAATTATTTCACACTGAAAATCAAACCAGTAAGAGTAAAAATTGTACATTTCATGCACAGATAACATATGCAGATGGCTGCAATAACTCATTAACTGGCTTTTCCTGTTTTAACTCTTCTTAATGCCATCAGAATCTCATAAATATCACTTAGCACATTTACTGTTAGATTATCTTGTTTGGTTTATTTTCTTTCTTTCTTTCTTTCTTTCTTTCTTTCTTTCTTTCTTTCTTTCTTTCTTTTTTTTTTTTTTCGAGACAGCGTTTCTCTGTATAGCCCTGGCTGTCCTGAAACTTATTCTGTAGACGAGGCTGGCCTTGAACTCAGAAATCCGCCTGCCTCTGCCTCCCAAGTGCTGGGACTAAAGGCGTGCACCACCACTGCCTGGCTGTTTATTTTTTTACAGTCAGACATATTACTATATCTCAACTTCTCATATTTTGTACTGATGGTGGATTTCTTCTTGCTTGACCTCCCAAATATAAATCTTGTTTTTGTGTTCTTGTCTTTGCAAGACTAGAATATGATTTAGAACCAGAACATAAACTATGTTGGCTAAGTGTTTTTCCACAGAATCAAACCTCTAATCCTATGACACAGGACATTTTAAAGTTAGACATACTTTAACTTTAAAAACCCCTAATTTTAAGTAGTGGGTTTACTTATGGTATTTCCATGCATACATATCATTATACAATGTTATTTTCAATATGATTTTATTCATTCTTTAAGAATTTCACACAATGTATTTAGGTCATATAATCTCCAACTTCTCTTCCTAACTCTTCACAGATCAGTTCCTATGTATTTTCTCCTGTGGTGTGGCCATCAATCCAGTCAGAAATTGGTTGGTTGCACCTATAACATTGTAATGCCATGATTGTAAACATGAGCATGTCTTGTCATGCTAGGCATTATCCTTGATCACAGTGTTCACAGCTAGTAAGCCTGTTGATGAATTTCTTTCCTCAATCCCCTTCCAGTACTATGAAAGTTATCCAGCAATGAGGAAGCTTCCTGACCAATACACAAAAGACATATTAATAATGATTTCTTTATGGCTTTATTAAGGCTTCGAAAACGCCACCGTAGGAACAAAATGCAAACAGATGCTCAGGCTGAAGCTGTGAATGTGGAGGAATGTCCTGAAGCAGGCACAGAAGTATGTACATTGGCAGTCACCCAGAGAACCATTGGGGCCTTTATTCTTGTTATATCATTATTTAGTTAATGTGTGTTATCAATATAGAAAGACTTTCATTTCAATAAATGTCTTATGAGCATGACAGTTTCTGTTATTTTTTTCCTTACTGTAAGTAACTGCCATGCTTAGAATAGTCCTTGTGCTTATCCTGACCCTAAGTTGATCATCTACAAATGGTTTAAAATAACATTTGACTAAAACATAAGCATGCTTAATGAAAACTGACATCTTTTGTTCCTTTTATTCTTTTATTCTCCTAACTTGCTCTATAACCTTAACCTTAGAAATTCTAGTGTCCTACAATTCATTTTTTTCTTACAGCCAAAATACTCGTACTGATATTTTCCATTTAATCAGCCTGAAACATTATGTCATACTTGGCATTTATTGTGTTTGAAGCCTACCTTACATGTGTAGGAACTCTGAGAAAACCCATCAGTGGCCACTTCCTCTTTGAGGCTTAGTACCCCAACAATATTTTTAAGGATGTGTAGGTGTGTGTGTGTGTGTGTGTGTGTGTGTGTGTGTGTGTGTGTGTGTGTGTGTGAAGATTTTGGGTCTTTCTTCAATTACTGAAGTATATTGTGAGGTATGTCTAAGGTTTGGGACAGGTCTGCCTGTTTTTCCTAGTATGCCTATCTTATTCTATCTTGTAAGTGAAATGTGTTATCTTCTGTTGCAAATTCAGGTTGAGATTGTAGAAGTTCAAGCAGCCACTCAGCGAATGCCATTTGACTTAATTCAGGTCCTGACACCCTCTCACTCAAGCATAACCCCAGAATTAAGTGCAGCCACAAGCATAAGTGCTGGCATGAGGACAAGCACAAGTTCTTCATCTACAGATATTTCATCAACAACACCAGTATCAAGTAGGTACAATTAGCTATTTGGATGTGGTCTAAAGAAATGGGATGACCTTCAAGGGCATAGCAAGCTTTAAAATAAAAACCGTGCTCAGTTTATAATGGTGTGAAATCACAAATGTCAAGTCTAACTTTGCCTGTTTTCTGTAAAATTTTGGAGATGATGATTTCAGAGCAATAAAGGTAAATATCTCTTCACAGATTCAATCAATCCCTAGTCTTGTACCTTCTAGAAATCCCAATTAGAAATGTGCAGATTCTCCCTCTTCCAATAGGAAGAATTCAATAGAATTCTTATTATTCACTTGCTTTTTCCTTTTTTGGCACATTTTACTGTTTTGTCACAATCTTCTCTGTGCTTTCTTCCTTAGCCTCTACATCTAGACAGGGGTATGAGATAGATCCAAAATATATGCTAGAGCCCCAAGACAGAGAATTTGAAGTAGGTCCAGAGTTCCTCCTAAATGACAGCCAAGACACAGAGGCCACTCCAGAACAAGGAGAATGCACTGAAGAGGATGTGAAGAAACCCTTGGTAGAGGCAAAGCTATCCAATCCTAAGGAACATGTAATTGATGAATATTCTGCATGTCATGATGCTTCTTCAGATGATGATTTCTGTATAATAACAGAAGATACTGAACACAAGAAAGACCCTAAGTTTCAAGAAGTCGTTGTGGGTCAAGAACAAGGACATCAGAAGGTATCTGAGGCTGCCCCATCTTGTCCAACCACACCATTACAAGCTGTGCACCCAGAAGCTAGCTTAAATTCACTTTGCCCAGGTTAACTTTATAGTTTCTAATCTACTAGCTTTTCAAATATACAAGAATGTTTTGTGCTTCAGAGAATAGTTGAAGTAAGTTGAGCTGCTATGAAAATACTGGATTTCTACTGGTCCAGATTTTCCTCATGTGTGGGCAAATCTCAAGAGAGGGCAGCTCTTTTGAAGACTTATCCCAACCTTCTCCTCAGCAAACAGCAGCATAAGCTAGTTTCTTTTCTTCTGCTTGCCTTCATTTCTTCTATCTGTGATTGTGGATATAACCATGTATTTAAATAATGATTTTCTAAAAGGCAGGATTCTTAAATATGCAGGATGATCAAGCAAGGAAGTGAGTTTTTATCAGTTATGCAGAATTGTTTGCATCTCTTACAGATCCAAAAGGCAGATACTCCACCGCCAATTCCCCAGGCAATCTTCATAGACTAAAACCTAAAAGATGGTTGTTTCAGTTTAGCCCCAGCAATGTGACAATGGCAAATTCCTGAGTCTTGGCATCTTTGTTTTTGAAAAGGCCTTTTTGCCTTGCAGGGATTTTTTTTTTTTTTTTTTTTTGGAGTACCAGGAAATTTCATTGAACTATTTAGAAGAAAAAGCATGTGAATACATTATCCTTTTTAAAAAAGTTTTTTAAACTAAAAATGTTTTGGGTTTTTTTCTTTTTGAATTAGTACACAATTAAATTCTCAGTGTAGATATAATTTTTTAATTCTTATAATAATGAGTAATGGGTCTGCAATCTGGTTATGTACAGGAGGTGATGGCCCAGGCAGGTCTTAGCAGGGCCCAGTGTAACATCTATATGTCTGGGGTTTCTTAAGGGCTTGGGTAAGCAATCCCTCCCCATGTCCACTGTGTTTCATACATTAAAGAAAAGCATAGACTAACAACAGATCCTTGTTACTTTGTGTACTTACAAATGCAGCCAAAGAGAACATATCAATACCATCATCCACTTTTTGGGGAAAAGTTTGCCCAACTCTGTGGCCCACGAGTGAAGATGACAGAGGTCTATGATTTGAATATAAGTAGATCCTTCTATGGTGAACAACCTTCTTACCCAGATATTGAAGAGGAGGTATAGAAATTTAGTTTACTTTTATAACTGAAACAACATTTCATTTTCAAAAAAATGTTGGGTTGCTTCCTTTACTTGGCTTAGCCTACTCCATACGTTGCAATTCAGTGGTCCCAGAAAGTGAAAAGTATCTGTGCAAGGTAGACCTGAATATAGGCTAGATGATATACACATGTTTGTGTGGGTGTTCTGGATTTTTAGAAGTCTGTAACCCAGGGGCATGTCCCTGAATACTGTGCTAGCAAAGCAGTCAGTAGTTCCTATAGCCTCATATGTACAGAGACCAGACTTTTATTGTTTTTGAATTCATTTGAATGTTAAGTTCATTTCTTGGGAGGCGGTGTCTTTTTCCGACATTGAATTACTTTTATGTTTATTTTTTTATGCATCAAAACCTGTAGCATAGGGAACAAGAACAATGTGAATATGAATTCTCCCAGTGTACTGGAATGCTTCGAAACTTAAAATATGAACGGCCTGGGCAGCAACATACTGGGCAAGGACAAGGACCTCGTGTATATCATCCAGGAGAACAGGTACAGGGATAGTCTGAGCCTGAAATGTAAGACGGGGTTGTATGGTATACCTGTAATTTTTTTTACAATAAGCCTAGTTGGTTTCTACAGGTGGTGACTGTTATAGATGACATGGGGTCACCCACCATGGAATTTTTTGGAAATGACAATTCTCAGCATTCACGAAATGAGACACATAGGTGAGAGATAGATTGGGAAGAAGGGTGGAGGCCATCACCTTTTCCCTTTTTCCTGCCTAGTAGTGCCTATCTGAGTACCTATTAATAGAATGGAGGATCTTTCACACAGAAAGCCTAGATAAGACAGCCTCAAAGTGAGAGACTTCAAATCTAAGCCTTGAAATTAGTTGGCTTCATTGCTCAAGTTCAGAGTCTCTGCATAGGGTGTTTGTAGAGAGACTTTATTGACCATAGCTGAGTAATTCCCCAGTTTCATGTCTGTTCTTTAACATTTTGGAATGAAGGCACTGGCTATGAAAACCAGGGATGTAGATGTAAGATTTCTGTTACATGCTGTGAAGAGCTAATAATATATAAATGTGGGTCAGGTTATATGTAGCATGGAGAATTTCTCATGAGCCATCATTCTTTGACTTATGTCACTGCTCCAAACTTCTTCTCTTACAGATGTTGGGAGGATCCTATTGATTGTGCCCCTCCGCCTCTGCATCATTCATCAAGATCATTCCAAGAAATGACTGGATCACATCAAACATTGGCAGCCTCATTTCAAGCATCATTACTGTCATGTCAAGCATCATTAGTGTCATGTCCAGCATCTTTACCATCATGTTCAGCATCTGCACCATCATGTATAGTACCTGTACCGATACATAAAGAATCTGTACCAATATGTCAAGTTTCTGCACCAATAAGTGTAGCATATGCACCAATAATCCAAGTGTATGCATCAACATGTCAACCATCTGCACAGTTATGTCAAGCATTGGCAGCTTCACGTCAGGCATCTGGACTGTTATGTCAAACATCTGTAGTGACACATCAAGTATCTGCACCTCGATGTCAATCATTGGCAGTGTCACATCAAGCATCTGCACCATCACGTCAAGCATCAGTGGTGTCACAACAAGTATTGGCAGAATCATATCACCAATCAGCAATGTCACCTGTAGGTGATTCTCAATCATCTGGAAACCTTGATTTAAAAATACATGGCCTGGAATCCTCAGAAAATTTTATGGAGCTTTAGAATAATATCATGGGTCCCATTACAGAACATTATCATTTAGTAAAGATCCACTCTTGGGTTTACAGGCAAAGAGAGAATCAGTATTAAAAGTTGATATATTCTATAGCTTTTATTATTTTGCATTTCAAAGGATTCTGGGCCTCTTCTTCATGAGGGAAACACACTAGAAATATAGTCTCTACTTGAAATGCCGACTTGAAGTATTATCAAGTTGAGGAAGTTACACATGTAGAACTCATTGGTTTGTAAAACCAGTGTCTACTAGGATCTGTATATTACTGAGTTAGATTGATGTTTCTCAGGTACAATCCTACTTTCTGTCTTCCTCAGCACAGATTATGTAATGAAAGAGCTCTAGACAAGCATTTAATTTTACCACTCTCACCCCCCCTTTATTTTCTCAGCATGTTTCTTTTGACCACTGAAGAGAGAAAATTCCACGCTTTCTGCCCCCTGGACAAGATCACTCTGGTTCCATTCAGGCTGAATAGGACACTAATCCTCACCCATGAGCGGAAGATGAGGCTGAAGACAGACCTCCACTGTCTGCATGGCAAAGGGCCATACAAAATGGGAGAGTCCCTTGATGGGAGAGGGTGGGTGGGTCATACTGCTTTACTTGCAAATTAAGTTTGTAGTTATTCTTAAGCATAGTCAGTTTATTGTAAATATTGCTGCAGAAGTTGACTGTTAGATCCTACTTGGTGGGAGATAACAGGTGATCCCTGGCCCCTGCTTTTTTAACACCACTTTGTGTATATTTATATCCAGATGTGCTTTTGTTGTGGCATGAGCAGTGTGTCAGGGTCCTACATATTTTTCTTGATGAAATTTAAAATACCATAGAATTGCAAGACAGGGGGGAAACCTGTTCTATCATGTAGTTTTCCCAAGTTCTGAGGCCTTGTTTATTTATTTATTTTTATTTCTATCTCTTTTCTGTAGCCTGGTGCTATTTGATATCCTATGTTAAATGGTTACCCAATTGTGAGCAAGTAATATCTGTTCAAAATAGTATACATATTTACTTAATAAACGCTATGCTCGACTACAAGTCTTATTTCTGTGTTGTTGACTGTGATATCCTAGGAATATTACTGACTTGGTAGACTGTGCTTATGTCCTGATGAAGAGCCCACATTTAGAGTTAAACATCTCATGCAATACCTTTTCCTAGTGTATTAGCATTTTTTTGCCACACTTACAAATGTCACTGGCTGCTACTCTTGCATGTGGCTATGAGTATAGACACTGTCCTCCTGAGTGCAGCCTTTCTTTTTGGTTTGTCTTTATGTGTGTGTTGTCTCAGCTTTACTTTTAAAGTAAACAAACCAATGAAATAAAACCAAGAATAATCTGGCATGCCTCTAGGCTCACGGTTTATGCCCAAGGGTTAGAAAAGGAAAGTTTCTGTGCTCCCTAAATTCACTGGGATCCTTAATCTCCAGTGTGATGGATTTGGAGATGAGGACTTGGAGAGGTGATTGTGGTTCTGAGGATAGGAGTATGGAAGTGGCTTATGATAGCTCCTCAACCATCCTGGTAGCAGAGTGACTTTGGAGTTGTCTTTGTCTTCCCACATATCACTTATAGTTCTTACAATCACAGGTATAGCTCTAGATTTTGAAAGGGACATTAGTACTTTTGTCTTCTGTTGCAGAATAGGACATGGGAGAACAGAACACTTTACTCCCAAACACAGGACTGCAGAATGCAGCAATCAGAAAGAGCAAGTCTCAGGGAGAGACATGGGAATCCCAGGAGATTAGAGGCCACCTGTGGAGAGAACTATGTTACTTCACTGTTTAGAGTGTGGCTGTTCTTGGTGATAACCTCCTCAAGAAGCCCTGGGACATCTGAGCACAGTTGCCCTCACATTGTGAGGTTGTTGGGTAAATACTGAGACATTAGCAAAACTACACAAATAATTTTATGGTTGCGGGTCACTACAATATTAAGAAGGTTGAGAATCACTGACCTAGGACATGCCTGTTTGTCTCTTCTCCTGTCATGCATGAAGGAAAAAATAAAGAGTAAATGAATGAGAGATAAAGGCAAAAATGAGTAGATTTGATATTGCCTCATTAGCCCATGTTCATCTTAGGCCTGACAACAAGACATTAGGGAAGATTTACTAGCTAGTGGCTCCCTTCATCAGCAAGAACCCATTGGAAAGGCTCTGCACATTGGGTTCCAGGATTGCTGTGGTTTAGGTTCAGCCTGTGATACTACATAGTATGGTCTCAGGCTCAAGCCAAAGGTATAATGGCCTTTTAAGACCAGAATATAAATTAAGATTCATCTTCACATAAACTTCCCATAGCTTCGGGTGTCCAAGAACACACAGTGTGTGCTTTCTGTGCTTATTTTAAAGGTGGCGTCTTGTCAAAGCCCTACACATGGACCAGCAACTCAAGACAAGCACAGATAAAGAAGGTTCCCATTGTTTCTTGATGCTCACAGATTCTTCTGTTCTTGCCTACCACACCATACCATCATACTACCACACCAACACAGGCTACCACAGCATACCACTGCACAGCACATCATAGCACAGCACAGTACAGAACACCATTCCACACCACACCACACCACACCACACCACACCACACCACACCACACCACACCACACCACATATCAGCCATTGGATGGGTATGAGTAATGGTTCCAGCTTAGTAAGTATCTCCAGGCACCAGAAAGTTCAAGATGTGTTTAGAGGGGACAGTAGAGACAAAGATACTCTGGACACAAGAGTCCCAAGCAAGATAGGAAGTGGTCAGACTCATTTCTGGTCATCTTTTGCCCCTGCGTGTACAGCATAGGAATTGTGGCCTTTCTTGTGATCTTTCAAGGTAATATTTCCCATGTGTTCTGTTCTCAGCCTTTTCAGACATTATGTTCTCTTACCACAGTCAGTCTTTTGCCCTCCTTGCCTGTGCTCCAGTTGAGGGACAAGTATCCAATATTGGATGATATCCATGTGTTCTCGTCTAGCAAGACAGTTCTCTACTCAATTTATGAGCCCTTGTCATCATTCATTTCTCTCTCTCTCCCTGCTCACAATAATCTTTATCACACACATCTGCAGCCTCCGTGCCTACCACTTTATGGAACCAGCTCTTACCAAAGAAAATAAAAATCAGCATGTTGTCAAATCCCCCATTTACTCCCATGTTCTTTGGCTCATGGCAATGTTGTTTCATTTGCTAACCACTTCCCTTTTGCCTCCTCTGGCTAAGGACCTTCTCCTTGTTACTCTTGCTTGCTGACTATTCCTCTCTATATTAAATGGATTAGTTCTTGGAACTTAAGTTTATCTAAATTCTATACATAGTGATCTCTCTGTCTCTTTCTCTCTCTATCTCTGTCTCTCTCTGTCTCACTCTCTGTCTCACTCTCTCTT
>NW_023044978.1:4343295-4412188 GCF_011762505.2 Arvicanthis niloticus | reverse complement strand
GTACACTGTGACAGGCAAAGCAATTACTTAAGGTGCTACATTCAAGAGTCCGACTGCATCTGTGTTCTGAATCTATACACTTAGTCAAGCACAGATAAAAGTATCAACTTGCATCTATACTCCAAGTAAACTAATATTTTGTCTTTATTTTCCAAACAATACCTATAATAGTATATAATTTGCACAATAACAATATTGCAATATATATTATTTAGTCATTTAGTAATGTCTTTCAGCATCCAGAAAGACTAAGGTTTGTCATAAATTTTTTCTAGGATATGTCATCTTTACAATACAGAATAATATCTGTAATGTCATTCCATACATTTTACGTTCTATTCAAATTCTATCACTTCTTCTTTCCATAGCACAATACCAAAGTGATTGTCTACTCCACACAGTCTCTGAGGAGCAGGGTTCTGGATCAGCATTTTCCATTCAGTTACGAGGCTCCAATAGACATCTCTGCAACACTGATGGCCTCCAGTTAGAGGGTAATATACTGGAGCAAGAAGGACTTGAGTGCTCAGTCTTTTCAGCATCCTTTGCCCTTTCCAATCATGATGCTTCTTTAACAATTCTTTGTCATGGCCACTGACAGTGGCACCAGACCAGGTAGCACTCTGGATTCTAAGGTAAAGGGTCCTCAGTGTCCCTCCACATTCAGAATGCTAGGATGACTGTCCTGTTACTGCAAGCACAGCTGCCAGGTGAGACACCTTGAGACAGGCCCATGCAAGTCCAAGCAGACACTCTGGAGCTTTACTTGATTCTATAGAACAATGGTCATTCTAGTTCTCTTCCCTTTGCCTCCCAGATGTGTCCACAGTTGTCGGGAGAGAAATCTTCTCTCAAATGGTCCTGCTTAACTGCTTTTTTCTGTAATTTACCATTGGCAAGTACATTCACTGTCTCTTCAAGCAATGGTAGCTTATTTCCCATTTCTGCTGTCAATTTTGTTAAAGACTGAAAATGATCAGACATGTGAAAAAAGGCCAGCGAGCCTCAACACGGACTTTAACCTCTGACCTTAGACCTCCGGTTTCTCAGCCTCCTTGGCCTGAGATTCCTTACATTATCTGCCATCCAAATATTTACATTCTACCCCAAAGGGGCAAGCAGTTGCTGAGTTCCCAGACTACATGTCCTGGAGAGCCCCTTCAGTGTCCCACAATGGGGGAAGCATTTGACTAGCAAAGACATGAGGGACTTTGCACCTCATGGTCTCATTAGACCAACTTGTCGCAAGTTCAGGTGTCCAAAGATTCAAAAAACTGGATGCTAAGTTACAGAACAGCTACAAAGGAACTCTGGCAAATAGTGAAGCAGTTTTTCATGCCCTAAAACAGCACCTTCTATTGGATTCACTGGGCAGGCACTTTATAATTTACAGTTGGTACTGAGCATCCAATTGTAGCTTAGAGCTCGGGGCAGTGGACAACCCATGATTAGTCTACATTCAGGCCCAAGAACACATGAGAAGGACCCTATGTCCACCACTGCGTAGATGGTCAGGATCTAAAATTTTATTGGCACAAAATGCTAAGTTAGAACCAAAGGGGACTTTGGCAATAAAAGTCATTGAAATAATTCTTGATATTTGGCTATACCAAATCAAGTTTCTCTGTCAGTAAAATGGTATCTTCATACATATCTTCAATCTTACACATGCTCACTGTACCACCTGCTTTACAAACATGACCTTTCAAAGAATCACCTTGACTAAGGGTTTCAAAAATTATTCTGTGCAACTATGCTCCATCTGTGTCACTGGAATGAAAGCAAATGGCCCAAGTAGAACCACCAAGATGAGCCAGTAGCCCATTGTGCTTTCAGGCTATACCAAATATCAAGATCACTGTCTTACCTAAGCATCAGCGACATTTCTATAGCAGCTGATGGTAGCATATACAGAGATCCACAGCCAAGCATTTAGTAGAGATCAGGAAATTGAGTAGATGATGAGGAAGTGTTGTAGGAACCAGAGGGTCAAGGACACCAGAAGAGGACAGCCCACAGCATTAACTAAGCAAGGTTCATAAGGGTTCAAGATAGAACTACAGATCTCCTGTGGGTCTTCAGTAGGCCCTCTTCATACAGGCTGTGGTTGTTTAACTTGTTATTCTTGTACTACTCACAGTGGGAGTGGGGATGACTCTGACTGTTTTGTCTGTTTATGGGACAGTTTTGTTCCTAATTGATTGCCTCATCCAGCCTTGATATGATAGTTTATGTTTACTCTTGCTCTATTTTTTTGGCATGTTAAGTTGATATGCCAAGGAATACTTCTCTTTTGGAAAGGAAACAAAGGAGCAGTGGATGAGAGGAAGAAGGAAGGTGAAGGAATGACTAAGAAAAGTGAGTTGGGAAGGCTGCAGATGGCATGCATTACATGACAGAAAATAAAAAAAAAATCAATGTAGCCTTAGAGGTTACACACATGTACAAGGTTTAATGTGACCAATGTCTTTGACCAAAAGGAATATACATTTCTTTTCTGCCAAAGGTTAAATTTTATATACTTTTTTGAATAATATTACCTCATACCTTTCAGCATTATTTCATGCATGGTCAACTCAATTCCTTATGCATTGGGACAAATAAGTCCTAAGCTACTCTAAGTAAGAGAGACTTCCACTTTTAAACCACGTGGCTAAAAAAATACGCTTATGACACAAGGGAATTCATACTACACTGATTTATGTTTCCAGAGCCCACAACTCATGTTATGTGTCTTTATGCTGATAACCAGTCATAGTGGAAAATTCACCCTTCATACCAACCCCTAAGTAGCTGATGATAGATTTGAGATTACAGAAAGAATGCTATGAGACTGGTATATGTACTTTAATATTGCTCCCAGCCTGCAATGGACTTTCCAAACTTATGTCTATTCTAGATTATGAGAATGAATACAAGCCGAGTGGTATTGTGGATGTTACTGGTCACAAGGAATTACTTAATATGTCTCCACTTAACAAATTAATCTGAAATGTTTTCATTTTGTTCAAGAGGGTTTGTTCCTGGCTCTTTGGCCTTCTCTGTCTGACACAACCCCTCTAGTGCCTGGCACAAGAGACTTTCTACTTCTCCTCAAAAAGGTTTCATTTCTCCCCTTTCTAAACAAACAGGATGGGTTCCTAAATTCTTCCTGACTTCAAATGTCCTTGGAAGATTCCATATTTCTCCAAGGCTGTCCTCTCTGGTTAGAAGTCCATGATATACAAGCTGGTCCAGAAAATCAAGTATAGCCTTGAGTCCAATTACCCATAATGGTGTGGGTTCATCTACACACAGATCTGAGTAGCTGAACCCAAAACTGAAGAGTTAGTCTTGTTTGGCATAGCTATCCAACCTGTGCACAAATAATGCAATTGCTGCCTGGATTCTCAAAGTTTCTACTAATAATATGAACATCCTAAGCTGTAAGGAAGTGTAGACAGGGAACACCCCATTCATGTTAAAGGTATTAGAAAATTATGGATACTAGGCACACATCTGAACAAAATCAAAGCAGTACACAGAGCAACCCAATAGCCAAAGCCAATCTAAATGGACAGAAACTTAAAGCAATTCTAGTAAAATCCTGGACAAGACAAGGCTGTCTACTCTCTCCCAATCTATTCAATATAGTACTTGAATTATAGCCAGAACAATAAGACAACTAGAAGAGATCAAGGGGATACAATTTGTACAGGAAGTCAAAGTATTGCTGTTCACAGATGATATGATAGGATACACAAATGACCCCCAAAATTCTACCAGAGAACTGCAGGTGACAAAGACCAACACTGTGGGTAGACACACAATTTGTTCAATGAAATTAGTAGCCTTCCTTTATAGAAATGATAATCTGGCAAAGAAAGAAATCAGGGAAATAATACCCTTCAGAATAGCCACAAATAATATAAAATATCTTGGTAAAACTCTAACCAAGCAAGTAAAAGACAAGAACTCCAAGTCTCTGAAAAAAGAAATTGAAGAAAACATAAGAAGATTGAAGGATCTTTCATGCACATGGATAGGTACAATTAACATAGTGAAAATGGCTATCTTACCAAAAGAAATCTACAGATTCAGTGTAATCCCCATAAAATTCCAACAATTTTTTACAGACCTTGAAAGAACAATTCTCAACCTCATATGGAAACAAATAATAAACTTAGGATAACCAAAACAATCCTGAACCAAAAAGGTCAGGTGTAATCCACTGACCAACCCTAGATATAACAACTATCTTTGACTGGTGGAGATACATGAATATCTGCCTCCCTGTCTCCCCCCTCTTTCTCTCTTTCATCACCTAGCTGCTCCTCTCCTTCCTCTTCTCCTCTTCTTACTCCTTTTCTTCCTCTCAGTACTCCTCCTACCTTGGCTCCTCCTACACATCACCCTTCCTGTTAAAATGAAACTTTTCTCTCAAAATATGATTAGAGCATAATTATGCCAATTTGTACCAGTGAGGTACAGGATAGTCCTCATACCCAGTCCATCCTTTTGTTGACTAACCAGCTCCTCTGTCATCTATTCTAACTAAAACATTTAGTTCTGAACCTGGCTTTAGGATGAATGTCAGCTGACGACCATCCACTCAAATCTTTTCTCTTAAGGTCAATAGCTATATGTTTTCAACCCCATCAGAAATCCAGAATGACTGAGTTAACTATAATTGTGGGAAGCACAAATCATAGTTTCTAAAACTTAGCCAATTTATAGAGACCTCTGAACACCTGGACACATGCTCTACTTCAGAACGTTGGAGCAACTGTTCTTCTGCCTTCTGGCCCAGGATCATCTGACAGACCTTAGTGCTGCAGAATTATTAAGGGCTGATTACTCTGAACTTAGAGCTCACTAATTGCCTAGGTTGGCCAATACTATTCAGATATCTACTAAGACCCTAGTGCAGTGTGAGCATTAAATCTGCAGATCTTCATACCTGGACTTTTCATGTGGGTTTTGTGGATCTGAACTTAGGTCCTCAGGCTCATGCATGGCAAAGAGTTTACTAACAGAGCCATCTGATCAGCACCTATATAAGTTTTCTTTTTTAAAAACCACACTTTAAAGTCACGAAGAACAAAGGTTTGAATATGCAACTTTGGAGAAAATTTTGCCAAGCATACAAGGTCCTAAGTTTAATTCCTAGCATTGCTAATCAACAAATAAACAGATACTTAATGTAAATGTGAACAAAACCAGCCCATTCTTAAAGAGAAGAATGATTTGTACTGTTCACAGTTTTGAAACTTGCATGTATCATCCGTGATAAATTTGATACCACAGATTATTGTCTACTCTTTGGGAAAGAAATGTGTTATGGTAATGTGATTTCACAGTAAATTATTTTTATAGGAACCTGCTTACCCTAGGATATAGAAAAATAGTAAGTATAATCTCGGCCTTTCTTTTAATGGCATGAGCCTGAGAATTATTAATCCTTCTCATTATAAAGATTTATTTTATATATAGCTCTGTTACAGTATTTTCACTTCTGTTACATCATATTTTACATGTCTTTATCCTTGTCCACCAGCCTGAGTACTGGAGCTTTATGACAATCCTTGATATCTAGTATGTAAAGACCCATTCTTTTTTACATTCTTGTTCTTATATTATTATAGGGACTTGGGGCTCTTTATTTTCCACAGCTAGTTGAATGGCAAGGACTTTCTGAATTAATCATAAAATATCGAGCTGTTGTTATGGTTCATTTAGGTTCCAACTCAGCCATGCAGGAGTTGTGTATGATGGCAGAGACCTCTAATTCAGGTACCTGTGAGCTGGATGCAGGAGGATCTAGAGCTTACGGTCAATTCTTGGGAGGTGAGGGAGCAGCTAATTTAAATGTCATTCATATGATAGGTCAAAGAAAACCAATAAAACAAAAATTTAAAAATTAAAATATCCACAGTAATCTGGCGTGGGGAGCCAACAGAAGGCGGCTATCATCCTTGCAGCCATCTTGAGCCATATACCCTGACAAGAGACTTGTTTTCAACAGCCTACAACAGCTGAGCACATTCTGATAACATCTTGTTTTATATACCCAGGATATTCCCTTGGGTGTGTGTGACTTAAAGGTGTGACTTAAAGGCATGACTTAAGAAGTGATACTTATAAAAGTTGAGAGGCAGACAGAAGAAGGGACTGGAAACGTGGAACTTGGAGGCACTAGGGACTAGGAACTAGACTTGGAACTTGGACTAGGAACAAGGGACTTGGAAAGTGAGAAGAGGAGAGACTTCAGAATAAACGGGACTGAATCAAACTGTTCTCTCTCTCTCTCTCTCTCTCTCTCTCTCTCTCTCTCTCTCTCTCACTGAACCCTGACCCATGGACTGGAGCAGCAATATGAGCCAGGACAATTTAGCCCCATATGCTTGGGGCAGTGTGTGCTCTAACTATTTTGGCCCCCATGCTTTTGGCAGTGTGGGTTCCAACATTTGGCAGAGAGGTACCTGAAACTTTGGTGCCCAAAGTGGGGCAATGAGAATGAGAGACCCAGTGAGTGACATTACTGGAAGAAGGATCTGCCGAAAATTCAGATGTGAAACAAGGGTGATCACTGAGAATCTGCCATGTTGAGGAAGGTAAGTCATGATAATGAAAATGCAGCAAGAGTCAGCCTGAACTCAAATTTCTGTTTTTATTTTGCTGTTTACTCCTCACGGGTGTTAATTGTCTGCTTTTGCTTCATTCCTTAAATGCTATCTTTCATGTTCAAAATAAAAAGAAACATATTTATCCCAAATTAGAATCTAAAATACAACCAAAGGTTGATGACGATTTGTCAGAGCCAGATTGTGCTGATCAATTAATGACAAAAGCAGGGAGAATTTTTGGTAATGTAGAGGCAGGAGTAGATTATGTGAACCAAATAGCATATGAAAATGCCAATCCTACCTGCCAAGTGACCATTAGACCCTACAGGAAAATGACAGACTTTATTGGGTATATCAGACCCTGTTCTGAAATAGGTCTCTCCTACCAGCAGGGATTAGCTATGGTGGCTGCCATGCAAGGACAATCAGTAAGAGGTTTTTTTGGCTAGTAGAAATCAAAAGGCCTGTTTTAAATGTGGCAAGCATGGACACTTTGCAAGAGATTCTGCAGAAAATCAGTTAACCCAGAGACAGCCAAGAAAACAGCCTGGGCTATGCCCACTTTGCAACTGTGGAAGGCATTGGGCTAGTGAATGTAGGTCCAAAAGGAAACACCCTTTCTCATAATCAGGGAAACGGGAACAGAGGCCAGTTCCAGTCCCTGAACCAACACAAGCCAAAACAGGCTTATGGAGCAGTCAGTTTTATACCAGCAAGCAACAATCCCTTTCAGAACTTAGTTGAGCCACACCAGAAGTTCAGGACTAGACCCCAGTTCTGCCACCCACACAGTATTAACCCCAAAAATGGGACATCAGGCCTTACCCACTGGTTTGTATGGACTGCTCTATCCAAATGTGTTTGGCCTGAAAGTGGGAAGAAGTAGTGCTTCAATTCACTGACTACAATTTTTTTTCCTGGAGTGATAGACAATGAGAATCAAGGTGAGATTAAGGTAATAGCACAGGCAATTCAGAATATAGTCAGCATTCCTACAGGGAGGAGGATAGTTTAATTATTGTTACATCCATTCGTCCCTACTAATCACAAATATAAGCATCCTAAGAGAGGGGATCAAGGCTTTGGTTCCTCTGATGCATATTGGGTACAGCCTACAGTTAAACAAAAACCTATCATGACACTATGGCTGGATGGAAAGGAATTCTGAGGCTTGGTTGACATAGGAGCTGATGCGAGTATTCTAAAACAAAGTGATTGGCCTGCCACTTGGCCTCTGACCCCAATCTTAACCAATCTAAGAGGTATTGGCCAAAGTCAAAATCCACAACAATGCTCTTAATTGCTGATGTGGAAAGATAAAGAAGGTAATACAGGGAATATACAACCCTATGTCATCCTGGGCCTCCCCATTAATCTCTGGGGCAGAGGTCTGTTATCCCAGTTGAGATGGATTATTTGCAGCCCTGATGAAGTAATCATGGCTCAAATGGTAAACTCTGGATGTTCCCCAGGGAAAGAATGAAGAAAACATGAAGAAGGGATTATTCATCCTGTTGAGGTCCATGGTAACACTGGAAGAGGGAGGCTTGTGGTTTTTTGAATGGGGGTCTACAAATAAAGCTGCACCCCTAGGGCATTGTGTAGACCCCATTACCTGGAAGGGGGACTCGCTCATCTGGGTGGATCATTAGTCCCTAACCACCAAAAATTTCAAACTGCTCATTTGCTAGTGCAGGAGCAATTATAGGCAGGACATTTAGAGGAGAGTAACTCTCCCTAGAATATCTTATATACACCAATATTTCTCATTAGGAAAAAGTCAGGAAAGTGGAGATTGTTGTAAGACTTAAGGGCTGTTAAAATGACCATCATTAGGATGGGAGCCTTACAACCTGAACTGCCCACACCGGTGGCCATATATTTAGGTTATTATAAAATAGTTATAAATTTAAAAGACTTTTTTTCCCATCCCATTGCATGCTAAGGACAGAAAACACTTTGCTTTCAGTGTTCCCACTATAAATTTTAGAGAACCTATGAAGAGATATCACTGGAAAGTCTTGCCTCCGGGTATGGCTAAGAGTCCAACCTTGTGCCAAAAGTTTGTGGCTTCCACTATAGAGGGTGTTAGAACCATGAGGAAGCAAATCTATATAATTCATTTCATGGATGATATTTTAATAGCAGGAAAAGATGGAAAACATGGACTCCAGTGCTTTGATGATCTTAGAACAGCTTTACAGACTGCAGGATTACCAATAGCACCAGCAAAGGTACAATTACAAGATGCATATTCTTCTTTAGGATTTCAGATTAAAGGTCCACATATTACTAATAGTAAGGTCACCTTGAGGACTGATTCCCTTAAGACACTTAATGATTTTCAAAAATTATTGGGAGACATTAATTGGCTAAGACCATAATTGAAACTCATGACAGGAGAATTGAAGCCTCTGTTTGAGATTCTCAAAGGAGATCCTCACCATAAGTCTGATAGGGCTCTAACAGAGGAGGGTAGAAAAGCCTTACCAAAGGTGAAAAGTGCTATTTCATCCCAATTTGTAACTCATATTAATTATTCTAGGCCTTTATATTTCCTTATTTTTAACACTAAACAAACTCCTACTGCAGTTTTTTGGCAAAATGCACCCATATTATGGGTTCATCTTCCCTCATCCCCTAAGAAGGTTCTTTATCCATACTATGTTGCTGTAGCTGATATAATTATGTTGGGCAGAGATAATAGTCAAAAATGTTTTGGAAAGGATCCTGATGTAATAGTACAACCCTATAGAAGGCATCAGGTTGATTGGCTTATGCAGAGTTCTGAAGTCTGGTCTATTGCATGTGTCTCATTTGCTGGTCAGATAGATAATCATTATCCACCAGATAAATTGATTCACTTTTGTAATCACCATGCATTCATTTTTCCAACTCGGACTGAACATACACCTATCAAGGAAGCATTGCTAGTTTGCACTGATGGTTTCTCATCAGGAAAAGCTGCTTATGGCTTTCAAGATCAAGTAATCTCCTTTGATACATCATCTCTGTCAGCTCACTTCATTGATTTAGATGCTGTTATTGCCGTGCTTTAAGCTTTTCCAAATCACACACATTAATATTTATACAGATAGCTCATATATAGCTCAAGCTATCCCTCTGGTAGAAACTGCTGCACAAATAAAGCATTCCTCAGAAGCAGCCAGTTTTTTTACAGTGCCAACAATTAATTTTGAGGAGAAAGTTTAAATTCTTTATAGGACACCTGAGAGCCCACACTGGGCTACTAGGTCCTCTCTCTGAGGAAAACACCAAGGCAGATCTAGCTACTCGTGTAACTGCAGTGCCTTTGTCAGATCTGCCATCTAACTTGGATCAGGCCATAAAGGCTCATGAGTTACATTACCTTGATTCTAAATCTTTACAAATTATGTTTAAAATTACCAGAGGACAAGCTAGACAAATTGTTAAGCAATGCCAATCATGTGTTACACTTTTACCAGTCCTCATTTGGGCATAAATCCAAAGGGACTGATACCAAACAGTCTCTGGCAAATGGATGTTACTCATTATAATGAATTTGGAGATCAAAATATATACATGTATGTGTGGATACATACAATGGTTTCATGTATGTGACATTACAATCTGGAGAAACAAGCAAGCATGTAATCACTCATATGCTTGCTACAATTGCTGTTTTGGGTGTGCCTAAACAGATAAAGACTGACAATGTCCCAGGTTATAAAAGCTCCAGTTTCCACCAATTCTGTGAAAAATTGTAAATACTACATAAAATGGGTATTCCACATAATCCATAGGGCCAAGTTAGGGTAGAAAGGGTGCATCGAACCATTATATGTCAATTTGAAAATAAATCAAAAAGGGGAAAGGAACCCTACCATGGGATACCCCAGAAATATCCTTCATTGAGCCATGCCAACCCTGACCAGCAGGAGTTAAAACAAGGAACAACCGGTTCCTTCTCACAGCAGTTTACTCAGGATGCTTAGCAGTTGCTAATCAAGATGGCAAGCCCGTGATCCCTTCACAGGCACAGCTTATAAACCTTGCCAGGAGCCCATGAACTCATTCCAAGAGCACCATACAGCTGAGGTCTTTAAACAGTAAAACAAGCTATGTGGGATAAGCAATATATTTATCAGAGTGTGCTTCAGCTGTTATAGGCTTTTGAAAACCAAGTCTTTCATGAGGGTATATGGTTCCAGATGGCTGCAAAGTTGATCTAGCTGCTTTCTACTAAAGTTGGCTCCCAACAGGTCCCCTTTTTAAATCTTTTCAAAAGGGAAGGATGTGAAAACTTATGGAAACCGTGCCTGTGCTAGGTTGGAACAAAAGACCCCAGCCTGACTTAAGATGGTGAGGCCTCCCTTATTTTAGGGTCAAGGGTCTCGATATGCTCTCTTACCTGTCATTGGCTATCCAGCTTAACATGTAAGTTAGGGGTTAAACCTCATCAGTCTTGATGACAGAGGTTTTAGAGTCCACTACTTCCAGCCTGTAATAGCAGACCTGTATGGGTTTCATTTGTTATCTGTTGCCTTACCAAAGACATCAGTTTGTTGAACAGCAAGAACCTGAGAGACAAGAGACTTAATATCTAAACTGTTGATATAAAAGCAACACTCTTTAAGGCAACACACAACTTCCACTGTTGGAGAAGTGAAAGGTCTAAGCCTTGTACCCACAAATTTATACCAATTGAAATCCTTGAATTTTGCATCAGCTTAGTAACAATTATACAGATAAAGACAGCCTAATATTTACCACCTCAGTCCCCAAGTCCAGGGAATTGGGGCACCAACACTTCATTAACTTCTTCAAGCTGAATATGGGCATTGAGATATTAGAAGAGGGATGAGGGGAAGCATAAATTGATAAGCCTCTGACATCTGTCTTAACTGCATCCAGCTGGAAGTCCAGGTCATCATTGAACATGCAGGTAATAAGAAGATTTATTCAACAAAGCTGTGTATTCTGTAATATATAAGCCTCAAAACAAAGTTTAGTATCAAGATAATTGTTTTGACTCTCTGGAATCTAGTGTTCTGGAGGTCTACCTCTGTCATGTCTGATCTATATAATTCTGGAAGACATGACTACTACATTAATGACCTCTTCAGAAAACTCATAGAAAAAAACTTCTTTTTTTTCCAAATTAGACTTTCCTTTAGCCAGTAACCAGAAAAGCCTTTACATTGTTTTTATCCAGAAAAAATATAACTATACAACTCAGAATCATACCATTTTGAAAGTTAAATCAATTAACATTATCTTTCTTGGACCCTTCATTACTTGGCCATCATAAGATCCTTCCCTGAAACTGAAACCTCATCCACGGCCTGTAAGAACTTTTCCAAAGTAGCCTTCTTAAGCTCTACTCCTTTCGCTTTTTCTACTTAACTTGTCCCAAAATTGGGAACTTTATAGAACTTGTCCCCAAACCTGTAGCTTTATAGTAACTTGTCCCAAACCAGGAACTTTATAGTCTCTGAACCGAGAACATGTCCTTGTCCCATTTACCTGGGAACATTATAGTCTCTGAACCGAGAACTTATCCTTGTCCCATTTTCCTGGGAACTTTACCAGCTAGTTGCCCTGACCGTGTTGGGTTCTGAAGTTCCTCATACGGGGAAGTTGGCTCCCAACACTTTATCATATGCTCTTTATTTTAAATTTTTAAACTTTGGAATCTGAAGGAAAATCTGCTGTAGATAGATTCTGGCATCCTGATACCACGAAGCATTTTGCAACAGTCCTCTGGAAAGACTCATTAACTGGAACCTGGAATGGGCCAGATCCAGTGCTTATCTGGGGAAGAGGTTCTGTCTGTATATATACCCAAACTGTAGATGCCACATGCTGGCTTCCAGAGAGACTGATTAAACAAATAGACAACAATAACAAACCCAGGGAGGTTAACTGCCTGAGAAGCATAATTTTTCTCTGCAGGAAACATGAAGATGCTTCTCAATTGCCTTCAATCCTGACTTGGGAAGTCTTCAATGTGGAAGGAGACATCACCACCCATACCTCCAGGGTGTCTCTATTGGACTCTTGGTTGCCCAACTTATGATTTAGTGGGGAACATTGTTTAGACACAGGAAAAAACAAACTACCACAGTTACTATTGTTGTTTTTGGGTTTGAGATTGAGTGGAGCAGTAATAATTATTTCTCTACTTGTTTTGTTAAGATCAAAGCTATGATCCCTTCTGTATTTCTATAGATTTAGATTCTGCTATACCACATTTGTAAACAGAATAGAAGGACTTATACTTTTTACTCTTCAGACAGAGGGAGTTATATGTTGCCCTTTAAAAAAGAGTGTTGCTGTTGTACTAACTATTCAGGCAGTGTTTAGACTCTTGTCTCTAGGGTCCAGGCTGTTCCACAAACTGATGGCTTTTGTATGACAACAGATAGATACTAGTCAATTGAAACCTCTACAGGTCCATTATTACAGGCTGGAAGTAGGGGATTTTCTAAAACCTTTGTCATCAAGACTAATGAGGATTAACCCCTAACTTATGCTCTAAGCCAGATAGTCAATGACTGGTAAGAGAACACTTCAAGACCCTTGCCCCTAAAACAGGAGGCCTCCCCATCCTAAGACAGGAGCTCAATCAATGACTGTTGAATATCCAAAGATGTGAAAAGGAGTCTGGGATCCTTTGTTCTGGCCTAAGGTAGGCACGGTTTCCGTAATTTTTCCTAGCCTTACCTTTTGAAAAACAATTTAAAAAGGGGGACCTGTGGTGAGCTGACAGAAAGGCAGCTATCATCCTTGCAGCAATCTTGAGCCACATGCCCTGACAAGACACTTGTTTCAACTTCCTACAACAGCTGAGCACACTCTGAAAACATCTTGTTATATATACTCATTATTTTCCCTTGGGTGTGTGTGACTTAAAGGTGTGACTTAACAAGTGAGACTTATAAAAGGTGAGAGGCAGACAGAAGAGGGGACTGGAAACTTGGAACTTGGAGGCACTAAGGACTAGGAACTTGAAACTTGGGACTTGGACTAGGAACAAGAAACTTGGAAAGAAAGAAGTGAGGCTTGAGAATAAACTGGACTGTATCATACTCTGTCTGGTCTGCATTCTTAGCATCTGCCCTCACTCTCTTGCTGAACCCTGATCCGAAGACTTGAGCAGCAATATGAGCCCAGACAATTTAGCCCCCAAAGCTTGGGGCAATGTGAGCATCTTCAGTCTTCTGCTGTGCTTAGACATGCAGGTCTAAGGCTAGGAAATTGAAATATCTCAGCCTTTGGAAGCAGCCAGTTTTCTAGGTCTTGTATATACATAGAAGGTAGGGGATTTCTTAGCTATGAACACAAACTAGCATTAGAGCTCTTAGCTGGCAACTGGGAACACTTCTTCCTCCTCAGGTCTATTCCTGCTTTTGTTGTTGTTCTTCTGCCTTTCTTTCTCCCATAGGCATTCTTAAACTGTTCAGCTATTGTTTCTGTAGCTGTAGCTGTGTGAACAGCTACCTTGCTGCTTTCATAGTTCAGTCTGCTGACACCTAAGCTGCCATTGCTGCTTTGCTGCCTGTTCTGTATATCTCCTTCATGTGATTGTTTATTCCTGAGTTACCATCATAGATTAGATTATAAATAGAAGGCAAGAAAATTTCCCTTGAGGGGGATGAAGAAATGGATCTCTTGTTAGGAATACGTCTTGCTGCAGTATATGACCTAGGTTTGGTTCCCAGAACTTATTTCATGGCTTACAACTATTTGTAATTCAAATTGCAGAAAATCCAACATAGTTTTCTGACCTCTGTAGGTTTCATACATGCACATGGTATACACACACACACAGACACACACACACACAGACACACACACACACACACACACACACACATATATATATATATGTGAATATATATGAATATGAATATGAAAATATTGAGTATATATATTTGGGCCAAACATTTACATAAAATAGAAGTAAAAATATATAAAGATATAGATATATTTACAAGCATTCTTAAGAGAAATCTTTTATTGGGACTGGTGATACATACCAGGAAACAAAAGGCAGCAACTGGTGAATGTCTTCCTACAGACACCTTGAGCCCAACTGCTATGCCTTGTAGATCCAGTCACAGTCATCGAGGCTTATATTTTAGGCCAATCACAACCATGCCACTAACCACCAATCACATTCACTAAGGATTATGTTTAGACTAATCACAATGGTGAGTCTTAAGACCAATCATAGTAACATTAACTTTGTAATTTAGGTCAATCACAGCCTGGCTCTTAACAGCCACTACAGCCATTTAAATTTTTTTCTGACCAATCACAGCCTTGCCTTTTAGGACCAATCATAATCAGTGAGTCTTATATTCTCAACCAATCTCATAAGCAGTGTATGTTCTATAGTTGCCAGGATACAGTAAACATGAGACTACTTGACTTCAAGTGAGTGGAGAGGTAAGGTTGACTAAGATGGAGCTCTGTTTTAAGGGCAAAATCCTTAGATATTTCTTGTTTAATCTTGTCCCAATCATTGAAATAGGGATGGTGAACTCACCAACAGTAAACTGTGAATGTGATAATTTCATATTTCAGTTGTATCAGTTAATAGTTAATATAAAGCTGTATAGTTAACTGTCTGAGTTATCCAGGCTTAATTGTCTAACTTGGTCTTTAGGAAATAGCTTTTCTTTTCTTGAGGAATACTATTTATAGCACAGTTCACAATTTCTGGTACCTTCGATTGAAAAACAAAACAAAACAGACTGGCTGTATTTTTAAATACTGACCAGTTTTATCATGAGGGTCATACAGTACAACAACTACATAAAAGATGGTTAATAATAAGTGATAAGTTATAGATCATTAATTTAAAATGATGATAGATTATAAACAACAGATAATAAATTATAGAATATAGAATATAAAGGATTAGATAGTAGATAATAAATTGAAGAATTGAAGAGTATCCAAGAAGAAAGATGAACATTAGCTAATATATGATAGAGGAGAGATATGGGATAAAGGAAAAGAGATCTGATTATAGACACAGAATGTATAAAGTGTAGAAGAGAGAGAAAAGGATGATGTATGTAGAAGATCTAGAGGATAGATGATAAATAGATGGAGATAGAGACACTGTAGGCAACATAGAGATGGGGCATAGACACAGGTTAAAGATAGAGAATAGACAGATAGAAGATAGACATAGGATAACAAGAAGATAGATAATAGATAGATAGAAGACAGACAAAATAGCTACACTCTAGCTTCTAGAGGATACATGATAGATAAATAGGAGATAAACAAAGAATAGGTAAAGGAAAGAGGATAATTATACGAAACAGAGACACAGAGGAACTAGATGTTAAGGATAGATGAAAGAGTGAAAAAGGTGGCCAGAGGATAAATGATACATGGATTGTAAACAGACACAGGACAGCTAGAGGATAGATGGTAGATACATGGCAAACAGACACAAGGTTGTTAGGAGACAGATGATACATGAAAGACAGACACAGGATAGCTAGAGGATAGATGATAGATAGAACACAGACACAGGGTAGCTAGAGGATAAATGAACCATAGATGGAAGAAAGGCACGAGATAGCTAGAGGATTGATGATAGGTGGAATTCATATACAGGAGACTATTGAATTGTAGAGAGATATAGATAGATAGATAGATACATAGATAGATAGATAGATATGCAGGCTAACTAGCAGATACATGAACTATGGATGGCATAGTGTCACACTGTAGTTGGAAGAAAGATATTGGATATAAGGATGGAATCCAGGCACAGAATAGCCAGAGTATAGTTGATGGTTTACAGAGTCAGGGTAACTAGAGGATAGGTAATATATTAATGGTATAGACATACAGGATAGGGAGAGGATAGATGACGTATAGGTGATGGAATACAGGCATAGGATAGGTAAATGATAGATGATAGATGATACATAGCTGAAACATACACACAGAAAATTTGGAAGATTGATGATAGATAGGAGATAAGCAGGGCAGCTAGAAGATAGATGGCACAGGGGTAAAATATAGACCTAAGGTTGCTAGAGGATAGTTGGTAGATCTATGGATACAAGATAGCTAGAAGATAAAGAATAGAGAGATCAGAGATTCAGGGTAACTAGATGATAAGTGGTGCATTGATGGAATAGAGATATCGGATAGCTAGAGGATAGAATATAGATAGATAGAAGATAGGCAAAATATATCCAGAGAGTAGTTGATAGAAGACATGCACAGGAAAGCTAGATGATTGATGATTGATAGATAGATAGATAGATAGATAGATAGATAGATAGATAGATAGATAGATAGATAGATAAACAGATATTTCTGTTAGTCAAAGGTATCTAGGTATAGCCTAGAGACTCAGAATAGCTACATGATAGCTGATAGGTAGTATAATAAAGACAAGATAGCTATAGAATAGATGGTAGATGCATCACAGTGAGAAGACAAAGGAAAGATAGTAGACAGGAGATCTATCACGTGGATAGACACAGGATAGCTGGAATGTAGTTAATTTGAAAGATAGACACAGCATAGTTAGGATTTCTAGGGAATAGATGATAGTTGGGTAGAAGGCATATAGCAGATTGTTCGGAGGATAGGCCATAGACATATTGATGATAGACAGAGGTGTGTAGAAAGATAGATGACTGATTGGTGGAAGATAATAGAGATAATGTAGACACAGGAGAACTATTTGATAATTGACAGATGAAATTTAAACACATGATAGGTAGAGGGAATATGATAGGGAGAGACACAGGCTATCTAGAACATAGATGATTCATAGATGAAACAAGGGCACATGATAGCTGGGGTATAGATGATCCATAAATTGAAGATAGACTCAGAATAGCTGCAGTGTAGGAGATCCTTTGATGGGAGATAGACTCAAGATAACAACAGGATACATGCAAACAAAGATATAAGATGATTATCAGGCATAGAGCAAGATAGACATAAGACAGCTACAGCAAGGAGATTCTATAGATTGTACAAAGATGTTTACTTAGTAAAAGAATGGTCTTATTTGGTTTTAGAATCCACCTTTAACCGACTGAAAAAAATGGAGAGGAATACACAAAAAATGAGGAGGTAAGAATTTGTAATACAATTGGCAAAGCTTTGTGTTCTGACCTCTGTTGTTATTTCAGATGTAGACAAACTTTGTCAGGGAAGTTGAGGGTATTTTGGTCTCTTCCGTGGGTCTTCTATTCCCCCAGTTTCATTGTAAGACCTGGTAAGAATTACTGTTAAAGCAGGTGAGAACAGAAGGGAAGCTAAGTCTTGCTATTTCACTCAAGCTAATTCAGGTTTAACTTAAGTGATTGCTAAACAACAGTGCCAGACATTGTATTAGGCTGTACTGGGAAGACATGGAAATGGATTGGTTTTTACTTTTAACAGCCTCACAGTCAAAGGGTGGGAACATTGATTGACTTTCATGTTATTGTTTTAATAGAAATAGATCTTATTTGTTTGCTTGTTCATTTATCATTTATTTTGGAAACTAGCTCATGATACTTAGCCCAAGACTTGCATCAAATCCACAATCCTTCTGCCATCTCACCAGAGTACTGGGATTAAGGCCATTTTCTGACATATCCTGCCACAGTAGTTATAGTGTATAATGAAGACCTTGGATGTTATATGAATGAAAAAGATCTGTCTTTCTGTCATCTTAGTCCTCTTTTGGGGCACTATATCAGTAATTAGCCTCAGCTTTATCATACATAAAGCTCATGTTTATTTCTCTGTAAATTAGTGGTGCCTCTAATCCATGCCAGAGGATAACCCATGAAGATCTTTGCAATTTGCTGAAGAGACTTCAGAAACTGATGAATAGACTTGGATATGGATCATCTAGAAAGAGACCCAGAGAACAGCCTGCTATTGCCTCTCTGTCTTCTCAAAGAGGTTTGACTTAGGTCCATTTCCCTGATTCTATGCACTCTTTGTGGCTAAACTTTCCAAATATATTTTCTAGGCCATGCCCACTCCCTTACAATGCATTTCTTCTTTAACCCTCTTCAAAATGCCTATAGCTGCTAGCACCCTACTTCACGAGTTCTACACACACCTTGTTCTCATCACTTTCACAGTGCTCACATAAAGATGGAAGGAGAGATTCAACCCCCCAAAGTTGTCTTTGAATCTCTACACATGAGTAATGGAACACATAAGCACCCCCTACCAAACTAACAAAGTATTTCTCTAAATTATAAGCTGAGAATTCTAATATCATTAGTTATCTTAATTTAACACCTGTCATTTCTTTTATGCAAAGGAATGTTCAATGTACAAACAAATTATGAACAAAACACAGTTCCTGTTTTTAATACCTATGAAGAATACCATAAGATGGTTCTTCAGGTAAGGGTCTTTTAATTTGTTGTTTACATTTACATGTTGATCACCTAGAATGCAAGATGCACTACATCACATTTCAAAGCACAGCTGGAATAGAACAAGTTTTCAAACAATAACAAAGCAAATATTATAACAATACACACTCTTAGATGGAAACCTAAACCATGTGCAGGCATCTTTTATCCTTTCAAGCACTTTTATTTAAAAACACAATGTAGGTAGGTAGGTATCATATATTGAAATTTGTGTTGTGAAGAGGCTTCAGAATATCTCATTTGAAATCTGTCAATACTTTTATGAAACCAAATGCATATTTAAACTATTCCAGAAGCTGACTATCAACTGCAGAGATGGTTGTAGGCAAAAATGCAGGCTGTGTGCTGTGAAACTGTGAGAGTCACTCTTCTACAACCTTTTAGCTTCTGTCTGGTATTAGTAACTTCCCTGGAAAACCTTTTCTTAGAGAAGATTTTTTTATGGCACAAATATGTTGCAAGTATGATCACAGCTGTTTTTAAGCACAAAAATGGGAAAATAATAATTTTAGTGGCTGTGGAAACAGGGACATATTGATTTCATATTTTGACTCTTGAAAAAAAGTTGACGATTTTGTTTTTCAATTGAGCTGGGGGTTGTTAGCTCAATAATAGCACTTGTCTAGCATGTGGGTAATCCTGAATTCAATACTCAGCAAAAGTAGCATACAATTTTTGATTAACACAATGATTCTGGGAGGTGGTCAGTTGCTATTTATGTGCTACAAATATCTTCTCTTGCATGAACGTTTGGGCGAGGATAAACTCAAAAGAAGTTCCAAAACACAACAGGTAATAAGAGAATATTTGAAACTAATTTTTTGTTTCACTAATGATTATGGTATGAAGATATTCATGATCACATAGGAGTACTGGCTGCTCTTGCAGAGGAGGTAGGTTTAATTCTCTGCACTCACACTGAAGCTCACAATGGTCTGTAGTTCCAGCTACAGAGGATGTGATGCCTTCTTCTGGCCTGTATGGGTACCAGGTACACACATGGTACACAGACACATATGCTGGGAAATCCGCTCATACACACAAAATAAAAATATTTTAAAACGTTTGTGCTTTTTTATTGTACAATTCACTTTATCAGAGATTCATCACCAGTATTGCTTCTTTCTAAGGACTTATTGCCATTTTGTGTTTACAATGAGGTACTGTTACTTGCAACTATCTAATTGTATGAATTCTATGAGCTTGTTTCTTAAAATAATAATTTTATTGCAGAATAGGGTAAGGAAGTACTGCTTTAAAATAAATATTGGAATTGAGGATCACACAATCAGTATCTGGATCACAACTCTAAATTTAAATGAATGAGTACATTGCATTAGCAGTAATTCCTAGGAGAGCCCCGCTTTATTTGTCCTCTTCTTAGAGGTGATACTGAGGCAGGCACACAGGTATCCACATCTCCTTTTTCTGGACAACATTTTGGTATTTCACATGCTCTAAATGTCACCTTCTGGGAAACCTGACTTCACACCATTATACATTAGAAAATTGATAGCACTAACTATATTTTTAAGTTGAACACTAGGCTAAGTATAAATGAATGTGTCTTTAAAAACGTTTAGCATTCAAGTACTAAACATATTTAAAGTGTGACCATCTACACTAAGAAATGAATATTTCTAGTGTGAGATGGAAAGTTTAGTTATTGATTTTGGGTACACTGAAATATGTTTGTCCAAGTGGCACATCATTGATAAATATCTCATGCTTAAGGTGAAGTAGATTCTGTGTAGGAGGCAGAATAATAGAATTTTAATTAAGGATGTGCCTACTTTATAGATATGTAAGAAATGCAATACATTTTCTGTGTTCTATTCTAATAATTTATACACTCAGAAATAAAGCTATCATTTTTTTATTGTTCCACTATTTAATTATGTTATTATTCTGTCTTTATTAGTCATTTGAAAATATTTCAATTGTACTGAACATAGAAGGAAAAGTTGTTTTTGTATCCCAGAATGTGACACCTCTTCTTGGCTATCTTCCAGTAAGTTCTTGCAGTTTTTGGGGAAATTGGTCATTCTGGATTGTTGTTCATAAGTTATTTCTTTTTATGCTCATATATAAGTCATTGGTGTTCAGCTATGACTCTGTGACATCATCTTCTCTACTAGTTTCAGTGTTTAGTCAATAAAAACATGCTGGGATTCCGGCAAAATTCTTACTCTTCCCTCACCCTATCCACTCCTCTCATATGTGTCTAAGATGAAATGTCTGTCAGAAAAATAAAACATGCTTCTTGTTAAGAGTCTCAGAAAATGGCACTGAGCAGGGTTAATGCCTGACTTCTTTTGTAATGACTGAGTGCTTGTGCTTTCATTCCTGATTTAAAGAAAGGCCTTGTAGATATCAGGTGAGCATACACCTACTGAGCTAGTCTCCAGCCCAATGACTCTATTTGTAATGATGCCACCTCTCTTCCACCAATGGAAGAATAGGTAACACCCCTTGGTTCTTTATATTTCACATCAAATTTGTTGAATTTTTAATTTTTAACTTTTGTCAAACTCCTTTAAAAAAATTAACACACAAAATAATTGGGTTTCACTATGGCTTTCTTTCTTTTTTTTATTCTTTTTTCCTTTCTTTCTTGGCATTCTATAATTCAGCCCACCCCAAAACTCCTTATGTAGCCTCAGGTTCTTCTTGGAATCAGGGCATTCCATTTTATATATGGACCAATGAAAATATTTTTATTGAAAAGATAAGTGTCCCTTTATGGTACAGGGGGAAGGGTTGAACTTTTTCCATCAAAATAAACAAGGATAAATTAAAATGTAGAGAGGGCATGGGACTTGAAAGTATGAGGAAGGTGCAAACAAGAAAGGATTCACATTGAAGAGTGAGAAAGTGCAGAGTCAGGGGAAAGGCTTTCTGGCAGAGTTGTATAGTCACTGGTTGTGTGGCACGGTTGTGTGGCATGGTTCTGTGGCATGGTTGTGTGGCACAGTTTTGTGGCACGGTTGTGTGGCACAGTTGTGTGGGGTTTTCCATCCAGATTCACTTGCTTGGTTCAAGACTGGAGACAAAGTTATGGGTGAGGAGATGAGAATTTTTTCCAGGCTCATAGCAAAGAGGGAAACAAGACAGGGTGAGGATTACAGCATCTGAGGTCTATGAAATGGGTAGGGAAGAATCCAACTACTTGAGGGAGATAATTCACAGGAAAACTGTGGACAGAATGGATTGTAATGTGGAGTAATCACTAGAGGGTAATGCAAACTGACTGAAGCACTGCACCTATAGGTATAAATGGCATGGGCAGCACTAAACACCTATGGCAAGGATACAGGGCAGACTAATGGTATTAGTATTGAAAGCAAAATCTGTTCTTTCTCCTGCTCCCTAGGAAGATATAATTGGGACGAGCCTATTAAATCTTGTTCATGATGAACAAAAGGATGACATATCTGAGAAGATCATTCTAAATCTTCCATTGGCAAATATAGGTATGCATACATGGTTTTGTTTTCTTTTTTAATTTAATTTTTGAATTGTGTGTGAAAAGTAATACTTAGCTGAACAATTCCTTGCTCTCTTACACCTTAGTAGTTTTTGAAAAAAAATCAGTGTAGTTGCTGATAATATATCTATTTAAGTTAATAGCCTATAATTTCAAATACTACATTTCTCACACTAAAAATTATTTCCTCTAGAGACTTATGGAGGAGCTCAATAGGACATTACTCTCAGATGATGAGCCCTCACACCCAGTGGAAGAGTTCAAGAGAGCTGATGGATGCTGTGGGAGGAAGAGTGGGGTACCTCTAAGGATGTAGCCCCTAGCAGTGGTTCTCAACCTTCCTAATGCTGAGACCTTTTAATACAGTCTCTCATGCTGTGGTAACCCCCCACCATAAATTTATTTTCATTGCTACCTCATAACTGTACTTTGGCTACTGTTTTGAATGGTAATGTAAATATCTGATATGTACATGGTCTTAGGTGACTCCTATGAAAGAGTTGTTCTACCCCCAAAGGGCTGAGAACTGTTGCTCTAGTGGAAGGATATGGGTAGTACACAGTGGAATTGTGTATTTTGGGGGACACAAAGTTAGGAAGGACTGAGTGGAGATGTGGAACTGGATCTGAGCTAAGTTGGAGGGAATGGGAACATGATCAAAATATATCACATGCATATATGAAATTCTAAAAGAGTCAATAAAATTAATTAATTGAGAAATCATCCCACCCTGTCTTAGTCTTTACAATAAAACATAATTACAGCAGCCTTTCTCAAATTTTAGCAGTGCTATACAAATACTAGTGTATTGTGTTCCAGCTAGTGCCTATTTTATGGATATAAGAATGATATCTCTTCTGAGGACCAGCATTTATGGAAAGAAAGTTGTGTTCTTTACAATATTGTCTTGACTAAGGAAGACTATTATTGTCTGAAATAATCCATCAGACTACGTAACTTTACTTGTATCTTGCTCTCTTTAGTGGGAAGCCTAATCGAATTTTGCTGTTATATAAGAAAAGGAAATGTAGGTCAGAGTGGCCAGGACACATATTGTTACAGGACCATGTACCAAGGGAGATATATATATGAGTACGTGAAATTCATCTTGTACCTACAGGATTCTTATGATGGTAAGTAACCCAGATGATGATACTTACATGATGTCCATGAGTGCTGTATTCCCTGATTGCTAGCATACTAATTCTTGTATTACTGTCACTGTGAAATACCTGATACTGCTACACTCACAATTTCTGACTATATTAGATATTTAAAAATACTGAAATTTATAAGGTGAGGTCATAAAGAAACATGGATGATTATATAGGTTGAAGATGTGGATGTCTCCTCTGACAAAACAAAATAATTTTAAAAACCTAATCCAAAAAATGTTTAATGCACTGAATAGCTTAAAGGGAGCTCCATGAATAACTTGAATAAGTTACAGATGGATTTTGTAGTTTGTAAACCATACCACAAATTAGATTCACTGGAGTCTAGAATTCTAACATTATATCAAGGGCCAATATATAGAATATAAACTCTAAATCTCTATACACTGACCTGGGAAAAGAAATCATTTCACCTAAATTTTTCAACAGATAACATTTATGTCAGGTGTAGTATGAAACCTAGTTTTTGAGGGTTAAGGAAGTACAAGCCTAGAAATCAAGATATAAAATTAAAATTGACCCTTAAAATATCTGAGTTAATCAGAGGTAAGGTATAATACTTTTTGCTTCAGGTACACAAATGCATGTTAAAATATTTCTCCTATTTCTTTCTTGAAAGTTAAAGGTGAAATATCATTAAAAATCACTTGGACAGATGCATGAATACACACACACACACACACACACACACACACACACACACACACACAAACAAACACTATTTCTTTTAGAGACTAACTCAAGAATCCATAGGTCAAAAGAAAAAGATTGACATCAGCACAAAAATCACACCTTTGATTTTTCAGGATGCATGCCTCATACATTAGTGGTGACCATGTGGGAAACTGGGGATCTTAGCTGGAAGGGAAGGGAGATAAAGAGAAGCCCATGGCTCAGAATCTTGAAAACTGCCAGTGAGGTGACAAACAGCATTGTGATGTGGAAGTTGTCTGCCTGCTCTCTTAGCCAGGATTGCTTCTGATTTAATTGCCATTATGTCTGTCACCCTTAGAGTCATTTGTATTTTTTGGAAACTTCGGTCCTAATAGCAGAAAGATTTGGTCTTCTGCTCCAAGGCTGTTATGGGAGGAAAAGTACTATGTTGTGGGAAACATTTCTGTTCTACGTACGCCGGATGAGACAGTGAGTATGCTCTATATCTCTCTCTTATTGATGGGCACAACATTTTCTCTTCCAGCTACTGGACATCCGTGTACATACATTTAGTATTCAGCAAAGAAAGAACTTGTATATTAGTTTTATAAAGTGAATTTTCATGTCCTCCCTCCCTCACAACCTTAGGTACTTGATTGTAAAGGCTTTTTACAGGCCAAAGGAAAAGCTAGTTATTAAAATTCATGTGTTAGACTGAAAATCATTTAGTTTGTATTTTCAATGACATGAAATACTTTTCATGTCCTAGATACTGCAGTAAGTACCAGGGAATCACATACAGGCAGCTAACAGACAAGGCACTGATAAAAGCTGTCATGGGAAAGTGAGCTGGTGATTTCTGTTTTGAATAGGGTACCCCCAAGTCTAACAAAGGCAGTCTATACAGAGAGTGCACTGACCTCAATTTGGAGAGTTTGAAGGAATAAAATTGCTTATGTGACTCAAATAAGGGAAAGAGTGAAGGGGATGGTGGAGACAGGAAAGTGATAGATTGTGCAGAACTTTGCTTACTGTAGTAATACATACAGAATTTTGCTAAGCAGAGTATGATCTAGACTGAAATCCCTAGGCTGCTTTGAATGTGGAACATGAAGTATAAAGAAACAAGAATGGAGATAACCAGATGTGAATGGCAGGAATTTGGGTTGATTTTAGTCATGGGGATGGAAACTCCAGGATTTGGAATGAATGGATACAGGGCTAACTAGAACATTGAAGACTGGGTAGTGTTAGCAGCCTATATAAAGAGCTCTGTTTGGCTGTAGACCATGTTTCTATTGTGATGCCATAGTAGATCACTCCTAGATTCAATTTCAGAACAAACCACTTTTCCATATTGAAGAGAGTGTGGAAAGTTGTATAGAGGAGAAGACTGAAGGATGTTGTCTGATTTGATTGCCTCATTCACTCTTCCTTCATACCAACCCTCTGGGATCTGAGTTTCATCTTCTGCCACAAGAATGTAGACTTCTAATATACAGGATGACTCAGCCCCAAGATCTGTTTCCTATTCTGAGAAAGAGAAAACAAATTTTTTTTGTCCCACCCATATTTCACTAGTCTCCATCATGGCACCAGAAAGTCTATTTGTGATTTCCTCCAGTTTTTCTCTCTGTGCCTAAAGGATATTGTTTCTATACCAGTTGATATTTTGGAAAACAAATTAAAGAGAACAGAGATAGCAGTCAGAGGAGTCTTTATAGTGTGAGGGTGTAAAGTAGCAAGCAGTGAACTTGAATCAAAGTGAAATTCCTTGATCTACTAGTGTTGGACTAAGCCACTGTATGTGCATAAGATGTTTTTGTACCTGTAAACCTAGCAATTTTTTCACACCGACGTGACACTTGGATTAACTTGAATATATAATGCATGTTAGAAATGTCAAGTTTTTCTAGTACATAGGTACATTTAATGCCAATTAGGGGGTTAGAAGAAGGTGTAACTCTTCTCTGTACAAAGCTGTAGATTTGATTCTCAGAGATGCTAAAATGGTGACAACTGATGATGCTAATTTTTTGCAGGCACAACCAGTTAACATTCAAACAAATGCTGTAGATGATGATTCTGATGATGACAGTACTTTACAACACCATAGGTAAGAGGTATCATGGTTGTAAATAATGCAGAGCTGAAACAAGTTTTTTTTTTTTTTTTGCTAAATAAAGCCAAAATAAGAAAGATTAAGAGTTTTAAAATGACCAATTAGCTGTTCTGAACCTACCATATCATTTAATATAATTTATTGTCTTCCAACAGAATGAACATTGATAAATGGTTTTTTATTTTTAATTTTTAACATAGTCAAATTATGTTTAAAACTACAGAATTTTCCTTGCCTTTCTGTCTATTTTTCTCTCATTTACCTTCCTGCCTACCTACCTACCTACCTACCTACCTACCTACATACATCTGTATGTGTATTTGAGTAGCCCACCACCAATACCTCTTCCAGTTTCCAGATCTGTACATTTTAATGTATGGAAGGAATCGTTTAACTACTGTCTGTTACATCATTTCGTAGATTAATCCAATAATGGACCTAGAAAAAAAGTGACAGAAAAGAGCACATAATATACATCTGAGGTTGTTCCCTAATGATGCAGCAGTGGCTTATATCCTGTTCCATCCACACAGGACAATGGAGCAAAACATTCACTTGCTGTCAGGTGTAAAGATGTCTACTGCAGGTCACATTATTTGTCAGTTTGTTTGTGGGAGAGAGGAGGGGAAAGGGGAGGGACAAGAGGGAGAAAAAAGGAAAGGGAAAAGGAAAGGGAGAGGGAGAATGGGGAGAGAGGCTCGAGGAGAGAGAAAGCCTGAGTGCAAGAGAAAGTGAGAAAGAGTGATACAGAAAGAGAGAGAGAGAAAGAGAGAGAGAGAGAGATAGTGAGAGAGAGAGTTAGAGAGAAAGAGTTAGTGAGAGAGAGAGAGAGAAGAGAGAGAGAGAGATTTTCTGGCTTTCCAGGAACTCACTATATAAAGCAGGCTGGCCTCCAACTCACAGAGATCCTCATGCCTCTGCCTCCCATGTTCCAGGGTTTCATGAGTGGGCCACCATGCACAGCCTGCAAGACAATTCAAAGGCAAAAAATTGCCTTATGCTTTCAAAGGAAATGCAAGCTTGGCTTTAAGACAGTTCTGCAAAGCCAAGTAAATTTAAGGTGAAAGATAGATTAATGTCTGAAGTACATGGGAGAGCTACGGGTCCCAGGTTACTTACTACCTTAAAAGAATGAGGATTGGGAACAGATGGATAAAAAGTAACAATATTTTGCAGCCAAGGCTCAGGGCTTACAAAAAGTCCAGGATGATGTCAAGTGTTTAAACTTCAGTGACTGGTTTCAATTGAAAACAAGGGGGAATCTGAGTATTGTATGGTTGTCTGTTAAGACCCAGGGCTTACAATCAGAAGCCTGTGAAGGCTCTGTTCAAAGCCTGCTGGCCACCAAGCCTACCTGCTGTGAAGCCTGCCTAGACAAACTGAATTTTGCTCATCTGTAAATTCACAACACAGAACTCAACAGAAGGTGGATTAGAGGTTGCCTCTGGCCAGGTATTGTGTGCAGAGTGGATGGGGACAGAGAGGAACTAAAATCATTGTAATCATCTTATGATCTGAATCGACCAGAAATCCTTGAATTGAAAGCTTTAATTGAAGTGTTTGAAATGTGTGTTTTGTCACGTTTGTTTTTTTTTTAAAAAAAAAAAAAGGTTTCTCCACTGGCAGGGAATGTAGGTCAGTTGACAGAGGGCTTGCCTAGCATAAACCTAGCAGCATATGCCTGTGATATCTGAGTTGAGAGGTGGGGGCACATAGAGCAATTTAAAGACAATCATTATCTGTGTATTTTGCCTACATGTATGTCTGTGAGCCACATATCTCCAGTGAAAAACAGCAGTTGTAGAGGGGTGTGAGATACTCTGTAACTGGAGTTACAGAGAGGTGTAGGCTTCCATTGAGGGAGCTGGGAATTGAAACTAGGGCCTCTGAAAGAGAAGTCAGTATTCTTAACTGCTGAGTCATTCCTCCAGCCCCAAAATAAAAAGTCTAATGTCTTCCTTGACAACATACTGAGTTTAAGCCTAGCCAGGGATATGTGAGATCCTACCTTCAAGAAGAAATCAACATGTGTGTTGTATATATGTACACCCATACACATGTATGTGTGTTGTGTTAGAATTTTCTCTAAGTGTTAACTATTGTAAATAATATGCTTGTGTTTAAATTATTTTACACTGAAAATCAAACCAGTAAGAGTAAAAATTGTACATTTCATGCACAGATAATATATGCAGATGGCTGCAATAACTCATTAACTGGCTTTTCCTGTTTTAACTCTTCTTAATGCCATCAGAATCTCATAAATATCACTTAGCACATTTACTGTTAGATTATCTTGTTTGGTTTTTTCTTTCTTTCTTTCTTTCTTTCTTTCTTTTTTTTTGTTTTTTTTTGAGACAGCGTTTCTCTGTATAGCCCTGGCTGTCCTGAAACTTATTCTGTAGACAAGGCTGGCCTCGAACTCAGAAATCCGCCTGCCTCTGCCTCCCAAGTGCTGGGACTAAAGGCGTGCACCACCACTGCCTGGCTGTTTATTTTTTTTACAGTCAGACATATTACTATATCTCAACTTCTCATATTTTGTACTGATGGTGGATTTCTTCTTGCTTGACCTCCCAAATATAAATCTTGTTTTTGTGTTCTTGTCTTTGCAAGACTAGAATATGATTTAGAACCAGAACATAAACTATGTTGGCTAAGTGTTTTTCCACAGAATCAAACCTCTAATCCTATGACACAGGACATTTTAAAGTTAGACATACTTTAACTTTAAAAACCCCTAATTTTAAGTAGTGGGTTTACTTATGGTATTTCCATGCATACATATCATTATACAACGTTATTTTCAATATGATTTTATTCATTCTTTAAGAATTTCACACAATGTATTTAGGTCATATAATCTCCAACTTCTCTTCCTAACGCTTCACAGATCAGTTCCTATGTATTTTCTCCTGTGGTGTGGCCATCAATCCAGTCAGAAATTGGTTGGTTGCACCTATAACATTGTAATGCCATGATTGTAAACATGAGCATGTCTTGTCATGCTAGGCATTATCCTTGATCACAGTGTACACAGCTAGTAAGCCTGTTGATGAATTTCTTTCCTCAATCCCCTTCCAGTACTATGAAAGTTATCCAGCAATGAGGAAGCTTCCTGACCAATACACAAAAGACATATTAATAATGATTTCTTTATGGCTTTATTAAGGCTTGGAAAACGCCACCGTAGGAACAAAATGCAAACAGATGCTCAGGCTGAAGCTGTGAATGTGGAGGAGTGTCCTGAAGCAGGCACAGAAGTATGTACATTGGCAGTCACCCAGAGAACCATTGGGGCCTTTATTCTTGTTATATCATTATTTAGTTAATGTGTGTTATCAATATAGAAAGACTTTCATTTCAATAAATGTCTTATGAGCATGACAGTTTCTGTTATTTTTTCCTTACTGTAAGTAACTGCCATGCTTAGAATAGTCCTTGTGCTTATCCTGACCCTAAGTTGATCATCTACAAATGGTTTAAAATAACATTTGACTAAAACATAAGCATGCTTAAGGAAAACTGACATATTTTGTTCCTTTTATTTGTTTATTCTCCTAACTTGCTCTATAACCTTAACCTTAGAAATTCTAGTGTCCTACAATTCATTTTTTTCTTACAGCCAAAATACTCATACTGATATTTTCCATTTAATCAGCCTGAAACATTATGTCATACTTGGCATTTACTGTGTTTGAAGCCTACCTTACATGTGTAGGAACTCTGAGAAAACCCATCAGTGGCCACTTCCTCTTTGAGGCTTAGTACCTCAACAATAATTTTAAGGATGTGTAGGTGTGTGTGTGTGTGTGTGTGTGTGTGTGTGTGTGTGTGTGTGTGTGTGAAGATTTTGGGTCTTTCTTCAATTACCGAAGTATATTGTGAGGTATGTCTAAGGTTTGGGACAGGTCTGCCTGTTTTTCCTAGTATGCCTATCTTATTCTATCTTGTAAGTGAAATGTGTTATCTTCTGTTGCAAATTCAGGCTGAGATTGTAGAAGTTCAAGCAGCCACTCAGCGAATGCCATTTGACTTAATTCAGGTCCGGACACCCTCTCACTCAAGCATAACCCCAGAATTAAGTGCAGCCACAAGCATAAGCGCTGGCATGAGGACAAGCACAAGTTCTTCATCTACAGATATTTCATCAACAACACCAGTATCACGTAGGTACAATTAGCTATTTGGATGTGGTCTAAAGAAATGGGATGACCTTCAAGGGCATAGCAAGCTTTAAAATAAAAACCGTGCTCAGTTTATAATGGTGTGAAATCACAAATGTCAAGTCTAACTTTGCCTGTTTTCTGTAAAATTTTGGAGATGATGATTTCAGAGCAATAAAGGTAAATATCTCTTCACAGATTCAATCAATCCCTAGTCTTGTACCTTCTAGAAATCCCAATTAGAAATGTGCAGATTCTCCCTCTTCCAATAGGAAGAATTCAATAGAATTCTTATTATTCACTTGCTTTTTCCTTTTTTGGCACATTTTACTGCTTTGTCACAATCTTCTCTGTGCTTTCTTCCTTAGCCCCTACATCTAGACAGGGGTATGAGATAGATCCAAAATATATGCTAGAGCCCCAAGACAGAGAATTTGAAGTAGGTCCAGAGTTCCTCCTAAATGACAGCCAAGACACAGAGGCCACTCCAGAACAAGGAGAATGCACTGAAGAGGATGTGAAGAAACCCTTGGTAGAGGCAAAGCTATCCAATCCTAAGGTACATGTAATTGATGAATATTCTGCATGTCATGATGCTTCTTCAGATGATGATTTCTGTATAATAACAGAAGATACTAAACACAAGAAAGACCCTAAGTTTCAAGAAGTCGTTGTGGGTCAAGAACAAGGACATCAGAAGGTATCTGAGGCTGCCCCATCTTGTCCAACCACACCATTACAAGCTGTGCACCCAGAAGCTAGCTTAAATTCACTTTGCCCAGGTTAACTTTATAGTTTCTAATCTACTAGCTTTTCAAATATACAAGAATGTTTTGTGCTTCAGAGAATAGTTGAAGTAAGTTGAGCTGCTATGAAAATACTGGATTTCTACTGGTCCAGATTTTCCTCATGTGTGGGCAAATCTCAAGAGAGGGCAGCTCTTTTGAAGACTTATCCCAACCTTCTCCTCAGCAAACAGCAGCATAAGCTAGTTTCTTTTCTTCTGCTTGCCTTCATTTCTTCTATCTGTGATTGTGGATATAACCATGTATTTAAATAATGATTTTCTAAAAGGCAGGATTCTTAAATATGCAGGATGATCAAGCAAGGAAGTGAGTTTTTATCAGTTATGCAGAATTGTTTGTATCTCTTACAGATCCAAAAGGCAGATACTCCACCGCCAATTCCCCAGGCAATCTTCATAGACTAAAACCTAAAAGATGGTTGTTTCAGTTTAGCCCCAGCAATGTGACAATGGCAAATTCCTGAGTCTTGGCATCTTTGTTTTTGAAAAGGCCTTTTTGCCTTGCAGGGATTTTTTTTTTTTTTTTTTTTGGAGTACCAGGAAATTTCATTGAACTATTTAGAAGAAAAAGCATGTGAATACATTTATCCTTTTTAAAAAAGTTTTTTAAACAAAAATGTTTTGGGTTTTTTTCTTTTTGAATTAGTACACAATTAAATTCTCAGTGTAGATATAATTTTTAATTCTTATAATAATGAGTAATGGGTCTGCAATCTGGTTATGTACAGGAGGTGATGGCCCAGGCAGGTCTTAGCAGGGCCCAGTGTAACATCTATATGTCTGGGGTTTCTTAAGGGCTTGGGTAAGCAATCCCTCCCCATGTCCACTGTGTTTCGTACATTAAAGAAAAGCATAGACTAACAACAGATCTTTGTTACTTTGTGTACTTACAAATGCAGCCAAAGAGAACATATCAATACCATCATCCACTTTTTGGGGAAAAGTTTGCCCAACTATGTGGCCCACAAGTGAAGATGACAGAGGTCTATGATTTGAATATAAGTAGATCCTTCTATGGTGAACAACCTTCTTACCCAGATATTGAAGAGGAGGTATAGAAATTTAGTTTACTTTTATAACTGAAACAACATTTCATTTTCAAAAAAAATGTTGGGTTGCTTCCTTTACTTGGCTTAGCCTACTCCATACGTTGCAATTCAGTGGTCCCAGAAAGTGAAAAGTATCTGTGCAAGGTAGACCTGAATATAGGCTAGATGATATACACATGTTTGTGTGGGTGATCTGGATTTTTAGAAGTCTGTAACCCAGGGGCATGTCCCTGAATACTGTGCTAGCAAAGCAGTCAGTAGTTCCTATAGCCTCATATGTACAGAGACCAGACTTTTATTGTTTTTGAATTCATTTAAATGTTAAGTTCATTTCTTGGGAGGCGGTGTCTTTTTCCGACATTGAATTACTTTTATGTTTATTTTTTTATGAATCAAAACCTGTAGCATAGGGAACAAGAACAATGTGAATATGAATTCTCCCAGTGTACTGGAATGCTTCGAAACTTAAAATATGAACGGCCTCGGCAGCAACATACTGGGCAAGGACAGGGACCTCGTGTATATCATCCAGGAGAACAGGTACAGGGATAGTCTGAGCCTGAAATGTAAGACGGGGTTGTATGGTATACCTGTATTTTTTTACAATAAGCCTGTTGGTTTCTATAGGTGGTGACTGTTATAGATGACGTGGGGTCACCCACCATGGAATTTTTTGGAAATGACAATTCTCAGCATTCACGAAATGAGACACATAGGTGAGAGATAGATTGGGAAGAAGGGTGGAGGCCATCACCTTTTCCCTTTTTCCTGCCTAGTAGTGCCTATCTGAGTACCTATTAATAGAATGGAGGATCTTTCACACAGAAAGCCTAGATAAGACAGCCTCAAAGTGAGAGACTTCAAATCTAAGCCTTGAAATTAGTTGGCTTCATTATTCAGGTTCAGAGTCTCTGCATAGGGTGTTTGTAGAGAGACTTTATTGACCATAGCTGAGTAATTCCCCAGTTTCATGTCTGTTCTTTAACATTTTGGAATGAAGGCACTGGCTATGAAAACCAGGGATGTAGATGTAAGATTTCTGTTACATGCTGTGAAGAGCTAATAATATATAAATGTGGGTCAGGTTATATGTAGCATGGAGAATTTCTCATGAGCCATCATTCTTTGACTTATGTCACTGCTCCAAACTTCTTCTCTTATAGATGTTGGGAGGATCCTATTGATTGTGCCCCTCCACCTCTGCATCATTCATCAAGATCATTCCAAGAAATGACTGGATCACATCAAACATTGGCAGCCTCATTTCAAGCATCATTACTGTCAAGGCAAGCATCATTAGTGTCATGTCCAGCATCTTTACCATCATGTTCAGCATCTGCACCATCATGTATAGTACCTGTACCGATACATAAAGAATCTGTACCAATATGTCAAGTTTCTGCACCAATAAGTGTAGCATATGCACCAATAATCCAAGCGTATGCATCAACATGTCAACCATCTGCACAGTTATGTCAAGCATTGGCAGCTTCACGTCAGGCATCTGGAATGTTATGTCAAACATCTGTAGTGACACATCAAGTATCTGCACCTCGATGTCAATCATTGGCAGTGTCACATCAAGCATCTGCACCATCACGTCAAGCATCAGTGGTGTCACAACAAGTATTGGCAGAATCATATCACCAATCAGCAATGTCACCTGTAGGTGATTCTCAATCATCTGGAAACCTTGATCTAAAAATACATGGCCTGGAATCCTCAGAAAATTTTATGGAGCTTTAGAATAATATCATGGGTCCCATTACAGAACATTATCATTTAGTAAAGATCCACTCTTGGGTTTACAGGCAAAGAGAGAATCAGTATTAAAAGTTGATATATTCTATAGCTTTTATTATTTTGCATTTCAAAGGATTCTGGGCCTCTTCTTCATGAGGGAAACACACTAGAAATATAGTCTCTACTTGAAATGCCGACTTGAAGTATTATCAAGTTGAGGAAGTTACACATGTAGAACTCATTGGTTTGTAAAACCAGTGTCTACTATGATCTGTATATTACTGAGTTAGATTGATGTTTCTCAGGTACAATCCTACTTTCTGTCTTCCTCAGCACAGATTATGTAATGAAAGAGCTCTAGACAAGCATTTAATTTTACCACTCTCACCCCCCCTTTATTTTCTCAGCATGTTTCTTTTGACCACCGAAGAGAGAAAATTCCACGCTTTCTGCCCCCTGGACAAGATCACTCTGGTTCCATTCAGGCTGAATAGGACACTAATCCTCACCCATGAGCAGAAGATGAGGCTGAAGACAGACTTCCACTGTCTGCATGGCAACGGGCCATACAAAATGGGAGAGTCCCTTGATGGGAGAGGGTGGGTGGGTCATACTGCTTTACTTGCAAATTAAGTTTGTAGTTATTCTTAAGCATAGTCAGTTTATTGTAAATATTGCTGCAGAAGTTGACTGTTACATCCTACTTGGTGGGTGATAACAGGTGATCCCTGGCCCCTGCTTTTTTAACAGCACTTTGTGTATATTTATATCCAGATGTGCTTTTGTTGTGGCATGAGCAGTGTGTCAGGGTCCTACATATTTTTCTTGATGAAATTTAAAATACCATAGAATAGCAAGACAGGGGGGAAACCTGTTCTATCATGTAGTTTTCCCAAGTTCTGAGGCCTTGTTTATTTATTTTTTTTTTTATTTCTATCTCTTTTCTGTAGCCCGGTGCTATTTGATATCCTATGTTAAATGGTTACCCAATTGTGAGCAAGTAATATCTGTTCAAAATAGTATACATATTTACTTAATAAACGCTATGCTCGACTACAAGTCTTATGTCTGTGTTGTTGACTGTGATATCCTAGGAATATTACTGACTTGGTAGACTGTGCTTATGTCCTGATGAAGAGCCCACATTTAGAGCTAAACATCTCATGCAATACCTTTTCCTAGTGTATTAGCATTTTTTTGCCACACTTACAAATGTCACTGGCTGCTACTCTTGCATGTGGCTATGAGTATAGACACTGTCCTCCTGAGTGCAGCCTTTCTTTTTGGTTTGTCTTTATGTGTGTGTTGTCTCAGCTTTACTTTTAAAGTAAACAAACCAATGAAATAAAACCAAGAATAATCTGGCATGCCTCTAGGCTCACAGTTTATGCCCAAGGGTTAGAAAAGGAAAGTTTCTGTGCTCCCTAAATTCACTGGGATCCTTAATCTCCAGTGTGATGGATTTGGAGATGAGGACTTGGAGAGGTGATTGTGGTTCTGAGGATAGGAGTATGGAAGTGGCTTATGATAGCTCCTCAACCATCCTGGTAGCAGAGTGACTTTGGAGTTGTCTTTGTCTTCCCACATATCACTTATAGTTCTTACAATCACAGGTATAGCTCTAGATTTTGAAAGGGACTTTAGTACTTTTGTCTTCTGTTGCAGAATAGGACATGGGAGAACAGAACACTTTACTCCCAAACACAGGACTGCAGAATGCAGCAATCAGAAAGAGCAAGTCTCAGGGAGAGACATGGGAATCCCAGGAGATTAGAGGCCACCTGTGGAGAGAACTGGGTTACTTCACTGTTTAGAGTGTGGCTGTTCTTGGTGATAACCTCCTCAAGAAGCCCTGGGACATCTGAGCACAGTTGCCCTCACATTGTGAGGTTGTTGGGTAAATACTGAGACATTAGCAAAACTACACAAATAATTTTATGGTTGCGGGTCACTACAATATTAAGAAGGTTGAGAATCACTGACCTAGGACATGCCTGTTTGTCTCTTCTCCTGTCATGCATGAAGGAAAAAATAAAGAGTAAATGAATGAGAGATAAAGGCAAAAATGAGTAGATTTGATATTGCCTCATTAGCCCATGTTCATCTTAGGCCTGACAACAAGACATTAGGGAAGATTTACTAGCTAGTGGCTCCCTTCATCAGCAAGAACCCATTGGAAAGGCTCTGCACATTGGGTTCCAGGATTGCTGTGGTTTAGGTTCAGCCTGTGATACTACATAGTATGGTCTCAGGCTCAAGCCAAAGGTATAATGGCCTTTTAAGACCAGAATATAAATTAAGATTCATCTTCACATCAACTTCCCATAGCTTCGGGTGTCCAAGAACACACAGTGTGTGCTTTCTGTGCTTATTTTAAAGTTGGCGTCTTGTCAAAGCCCTACACATGGACCAGCAACTCAAGACAAGCACAGATAAAGAAGGTTCCCATTGTTTCTTGATGCTCACAGATTCTTCTGTTCTTGCCTACCACACCATACCATCATACTACCACACCAACACAGGCTACCACAGCATACCACTGCACAGCACATCATAGCACAGCACAGTACAGAACACCATTCCACACCACACCACACCACACCACACCACACCACACCACACCACACCACACCACACCACATATCAGCCATTGGATGGGTATGAGCAATGGTTCCAGCTTAGTAAGTATCTCCAGGCACCATGAAGTTCAAGATGTGTTTAGAGGGGACAGTAGAGCCAAAGATACTCTGGACACAAGAGTCCCAAGCAAGATAGGAAGTGGTCAGACTCATTTCTGGTCATCTTTTGCCCCTGCGTGTACAGCATAGGAATTGTGGCCTTTCTTGTGATCTTTCAAGTTAATATTTCCCATGTGTTCTGTTCTCACCCTTTTCAGACATTATGTTCTCTTACCACAGTCAGTCTTTTGCCCTCCTTGCCTGTGCTCCAGTTGAGGGACAAGTATCCAATATTGGATGATATCCATGTGTTCTCGTCTAGCAAGACAGTTCTCTACTCAATTTATGAGCCCTTGTCATCATTCATTTCTCTCTCTCTCCCTGCTCACAATAATCTTTATCACACACATCTGCAGCCTCTGTGCCTACCACTTTATGGAACCAGCTCTTACCAAAGAAAATAAAAATCAGCATGTTGTCAAATCCCCCATTTACTCCCATGTTCTTTGGCTCATGGCAATGTTGTTTCATTTGCTAACCACTTCCCTTTTGCCTCCTCTGGCTAAGGACCTTCTCCTTGTTACTCTTGCTTGCTGACTATTCCTCTCTATATTAAATGGATTAGTTCTTGGAACTTAGTTTTATCTAAATTCTTTATACCATAGGTGATCTCTCTGTCTCTTTCTCTCTCTATCTCTGTCTCTCTCTGTCTCACTCACTGTCTCACTCTCTCTCTCTGTCTGTCTCTGTCTCTGTCTCTCTCTATCTCTGTCTCTCTCTCTGTCTCTCTCTGTCTCTCTCTGTCTCTCTCTCCTTTCCTCTTTACCTAATATATAATTCTATGACTTATGGCTACTTATTTTTACCCTAAAATACAGATACCTGACTGGCTTTTTAGCTGTAACATGCATTGAAGAAAAATTTAAAACCCTCCATTTTCCCGCATGTTTTTACAAATAGAACTGCCATCTTACAGGTGACATTATCTAGAAATGTGGTGTCATTGTTTAATAGTATCTTCACAATATTTCTGTGTGAAGTACTCAGATCCAGTATATCAGAAGTAGGCTTCTGTATTTATACAGCCTTCTTACATGGAAGTAATAGAAGATTTGATATGAGAAAGGAGAAACTCAAAGTTGGCCTTGAAGTGTTTTCTGGAAACACAATAAAAAAAATTCCCATGTCTTCTTTCACTGTTTTTTTCAATCTTATACAATCTGTCAGCTGTAACAAAAATCCAATGCTCCATCTCATCTGCTCCAAATGGTTCACTGACATTCTAATTAGGTATTATTCCCCATGGCTTGTAAAATCTTACATTTACTTTTTTAAATTTCAAATTATTTTTTAATTTAAAAGGATGAAATCTGTTTTGAATATAAAACAAATTCAGAATTTGCTACAGTTTCAATTAAGTAATTGGAAGCACAATTAGTTCCTGGCTGTTTATTCTGAAATAACGACTGTTTCCCTGTGTCAGTAAATATTCATACATAAAATTTTGCACTTTTGAACTTTGGCAAATCATTAAATCATGCAGTTAAATTATGCACCACTATTGGACATAGAAGAACAAAACACAAATAGAGAAACCTGAAAAGGGAACTCTTATAAAGGATGGGCAGCTGTCTCATGTCTTTTCAGTGAATTTTTATACTTAAGGTGAGAGATTTGTTGATAAGAAATTTCTCTGCCTGTACTGTTGTTCCCAGAAATCCTTAGGATGCATGGAAGAGTTGAAGGTCTTTGAAAAATCCATAGATTTCTCTCTGGAAAATCACAAATGGGGGGAGGGATTATGAACCAGACCCTTGGATCTCCCCATCTTCAAGGGAGATTTAATTTAACATTTCTGGTGATAAGGAGAAGCATGTAGAAAATTTTTTCTTCTCTATTATCTCCTGCTGCAATCCCCACAGTCAAATACAAAATGCAATCTTCCCACAGAAAGGCCTACAGCAGGTTTCTGGGCATTGGTTATATACTCTATGATTGTCTTCCATTTTTACTTTTAGTAGATTCTTTTATAGAGGCCATAAGAAATTTAAAATTTGTATGTATTAATGTGTGTGTATTTATGTGTGTGCACATGAACACATACATGCATATCAAGGTGTGCTTTGGGAGATCACAGGATAATTTGACAGTTGATTCTCTTTATCCACTCTGTGGGTTTCAGGGATTGAACTGATTAGTGTTGGCTATAAGTACCTTTACCCACAGAGTCATTGTGTTGACTTTAGGACATTTTTGAGACAGGGTTTCTTCTTGTCTCCATAGCTCTGAGGATAATCTTGAGCTTTTTCCTGTTGCCTATGTTGCCCAGGTGTTTGGATTATTATAGGCATGTATGCCTCTTTTGGTTTATGTGGTCCCAAAAATAGAACCCCTTTCTTTGTGCATACTAGGTAATCATTCTGCCAACTGACCTACATCCTAAGCCCAATCCCAAAAGACTTTCTATGTTTTTGGCTGTTCCTGAAAAAGTGCCTGAGTCAAGTCATCTCAGGAACAATTTCCATCTTGCTGACAGGGTCAAAACTGAGTTCATGCTTCCAAGCTCTTGCACTCACTCCTATCCTGCTTCTTTAGGTGTTTCATGTTTGGCTGTCAACTAGTAAAGAATGTGAAGAGTGAAGTGTCCTTCTATCTAAACTAACACCCCCCAAGTTGTAAATGTATTGCCTCTTATGACTTAATTGACTACAGGTAGTCATTCAATTACTTTGTTACTGGACTAAATGTTCACCAGAAGACCAAAAGTCCACTAGAAGGACCACTAATACTATTAATCAAGGATCTGAAAAGCATGTGATGCAGATAAGGGTTAGTCACCAATGCTTACATCCTTGCTCAACTCTGTGTGTCAAAATATGATTGGACAATGCTACAGCCCACCCACTCCCCCTGGCTTTGTGATCTCATCCTTTAAAAATAATGTACAATTTCCCTTCAGAGTCACAGGTCAGCTACTGAATCTGTTCTGTGTCCCTTATGGATCAGTAGGGGCCTGAGTACAATAAAAATTTGCCATCTGTATACTTATTATGATGAAATGTCAAAGGCCCAGCACCTGACTCTGTGCTGTTATCCCTGACTGGTCAATTTTTGCTACCTAATCCAAATGAAGATCTTGCTTTGCCTGACTCTTGTGACTATTCAGGTTGTTTTGGTTTTTTGAACCCAAACACTTTTAGTTATCAAATCCATTTTTTAATCATATTATCTTTAGTGATTATAAAAAAATTACCTCTTTCAAATAATGCTAAGTAAAATCTTGAGAAAGAGAGCTGTTTTGAGTTGGTTCTAACCATGGGAATATGTACACACTCACACACACACACAATCACATCAGAGAAAGAGAGAGAGAGTAAGAGAGAGAGAAGAAGAGAGGAAGAGGGGAGGGGTAGAGAGGAGGGAGGGGAAGAGAGAGAATGAAAGAGAGATGGGGAGAAGTAAAGTGGAGGGGGAGGGAGACCTAGAGAAACAGAGATGGGGAAGGGAAAAGGAAAGAGAGAGAGAGTGAGAGCAAGAGAGAAAGAGAGAGACAAAGAGAGAAAGAGAGAGAGAGAGAGAGAGAGAGAGAGAGAGAGAGAGAGAGAGAGATACAGAGCATATTTTGTGCCTGATGGTCATTGTTAGTCTTACAAAATAAGACCCTTTTTCTAAGATTTTTTTCACCAAGCTATATAGGGCACACACAGCATCTAGAATTTTTAGTTATGTCTGTACTCCTGGGTTAGCAATTGAGGCCACTATAGACTTGATAGATTTATATGAAAGGCATATAGATATAAAGGTGTATACTTTCAAGGTTCATCAGTTGATGTGTAAAATTTCAAAGTTAATTAATATAACACTATTTCCCTCTATGAGTTTATCTCTCATAAACAGACCTGATTGAGTATGTAGTTTAGTTGAAAGTGTTTGTTGAGCATGAGTAAAGTCCTGCATTTCGTTTCCTATACCACTCACCAAAGACAAAACTAAATAAAACAGACAACAGGGAGTAGATTTGTTCAAAATGCATATCATTATCTAGCAATATGTGAAACTTGGAGACTTTTGATAGAAGTTCATTTCATACATTAATATATTTCAGGTATTTTTTGTTTTGTTTTATGATTTAAGATTGAGTCTCATTTAGTCCCAGTTGGCTTTGAACTTGCTATATAATTGAGGATTCCCTTGCACTCTCAATCCTTCTGTATATAGGTCCCAGAGAGGTGCATGTGCTGTTTTGAATTTCTTATCAATGCATAAAGGAACCTCATGGTCTGGACCTGATTGGAGAGACTTTTGCTGAAGGTAATGGCTTGTCACAAATGGCTTTCTAGTCTGCGTTGAAGAAACAAAAGTGTTCATTTCATATCACTTGTATAAACTATTTTTGTAGCTAGAGAAATCAATTGATGTTTGATATTCGTTATCTTGATTTTCGGTTCCTAAACTTACCCTGTAAATTCACACTGCTTATAAGTAGTAATGCAGTTGGTAGTTGTATAAAGCCATGTGCAAGGACTTTGTAATTTAACTAAAGAAACAAAACAGCATTGGATTGTGTAGGCTTCCAGGTTTGACAAAGGGAGTGCTCATAGTGGAGGACATTTGCAGCTTGCAGAACAAGGAGTCCTGGACTTAGACTCGGTTAAAAGTAAGGTTTCAAGAAATTGAGCCCTTTTATTTTTTCAAAATTGAAAGACCTGAATAAATATTTACATTTTTCTCAGGTTGAATGAAATAGCTTTGAAATCTGGCATGACCAGGTTATGGTTAAGATTACAAATGGCAGAGACCTTGAAAGTCATGCTGCCTGCTTTTTTCTCTAGAATTAATTCAACACTAGGATTCATACAAATATCTTTCATTATTTAAATAGGAGAAGTCTGTATTATTATATTTTTTATTTATTTTGTAAGTGGTGTGTGTGTGTGAGAGAGAGAGACACACACATAGAGAGAGAGAGAGAGAGAGAGAGAGAGAGAGAGAGAGAGAGAGAGAACATTTGTGCACACATGTGCAGACCATTCATATGTATGATGTTTAGAAGACAGCTTTTGAGACTTTTCTCCTCCTACTTTGTGGTTCTTGGCATTGGTTTCAGATTATCAGGATGGACAGAAAGTACCTTTAAATACTAAGCCAGCTCATCTGTCCCCATTACTAATTCTTTTACTTTACATTTCAACAAAAGTAAATAATAGGAGAGAAAAAATATTATAGTGAATAACTCTGTAAAATAGCTGTATTTTTTCCTTTTAGTTTAAAATGCTGAGTGAGAAGCTTCCTATTTCTAATTGCTGAGAAATCATACCATTTTTTTGTTCAAGTTGAGGAAGGAACCACAGGAGTAATTTTCATTACTGAATTAGGAGAAGCTTGTATTATTATTATTATTATTATTATTCTTTTGTTTGTGTGTGTGTGTGTGTGTGTGTGTGTGTGTGTGTGTCCATACAAGTGTGTCTGACTACCTAAGTGTTTCTGCCTATGTGTGCTCACTTGCCTGCCTACATACTCATAGAGGTCAGAGGGAAATTTTCAGGTGTTAGTTCTTTCCTTCCACCAAACATGTTTAAAAGATGGAACTCAGATCCTCAAGCTTAGTAGTAAAAAGGAACATCTTTATTCACTGAGTCATCTTGCCAGTCCCCATTGATATTTTATTATTTATTTTTAAGAAGATAAAATAATGTGATAGATTAAATTCCTCTAGCTACAATATAGTCAAGCCATCCCATCATTAGTAGGTAGCCACCTTAATTATGTCAAAAAGAATTAATGGTACCTGTGGGTCCATATGCTTTACTATCCTACAGGAATAACTGTGAAGGTAACAATCCTCACCATGTGACTTCTTACAGGTGAGAATCGGTGTTGCACTGAGCTCTGTACTTTAGATTTAGTAACCTTCATATGGCAGAGAAAGTAGATTAAAGAGTGTGAGGATTTAGATTCTTATTTAATCTTTCAGATTAATTTTATTTCGCATATATTCATGTTCTGCCTGCATGTATGTATGTGTATCACATATTCATCTGGTATCCATGGAGAAGAGGGTGTTGAATCCTCTAGAACTTGGGTTCCCAATGATTGCACAACATGTCATAGGTACTGAGAAAGATCCTGATTTTTGTGCAAGAGCAATCAGAGCTCTTAGCCATGAAGCTACCTCTCCAGGCCTCACTGGGATTTCATTTGTAAAGACAGTGTTCTTTCTCTGCAGCCCAGGCTGGCCTGGATTCCTGAACCCCCAGTTGGTTTCCTTTGTGATCAAGAACTTAAAGTTTCTGCATGGCTTTTCCTAAGTAGAATATAAATATTAAATTGACTCATGCTAATTACAAGAAGCAGAACAGTGTTCCTGTTACTTGCTATGCATTTGTGGAGTGTGTGTCTTCTGACTTGACTTTCCCTAATGTCCCTAAAGAGGAGGATGTGAGCAGGTTAATGAGTTCCTCTTCAGATTCTAATAATTAAGTCCACTGTTTAAGTAATAGGATGCTCTTTGATTTTAGTGCTCATGACTGGCAATAAATGTCTTCCATATTTACACACAGAATTTGTACCTCTGAGAAGACAGAGAGCTGAGGGCGGTCAGCTTAGTCATAAGGCACACTACATATTACTGAGTTAAGTTAGTATTCATTTAGCTTTGGAAAAGAGAACATAAATGTACCGATTTTGTTACTGTTCTTTGTATAGTGATGATATATGTATGCACTGATTGTTCCCAGAAATTCCTCTTGCTTTGTATACATTGAATTTCAAGATTCATTTAAGTTCTTACCAGACATATTGGGTAAAACTCTAAGTTAACCTGTAAGCTCCATTCACCAAAGGACCAGGTAACTTTTGGAATGCTGAGAATTGTAGTTCTTGAAAAAATAACAACATCACATGGGAAAATTTGGTGGCTATATGGATTTGTTCTTAATAATTAAATAGCTCTTACAAAACATGTTTCCAGGGTGTGTGTATATATATATGTATATATATGTATGTATATATACACACACACACACACACACACACACACATATATATATATATATATATATATATATATATATATATATATATATATATGAGTATGTGTGTATATATGTATGTATATATATGAGTATGTGTGTATATATGTTTATGTGTGTGTTATATTTCCTTCACATCCAATGGCAGCTTCCTCTCCCTACTTTCCTTCCCCATATTCCTCCTTTCTCACCCGAAAATAGGGGGCCTTTTTGTAAATATCAACCAGCCATGGCCTATCAAGTTGCAGTGAGACTAGGCATATTTTCTTTTGAAGCTAGACAAGGCAGCCCAGTTGAGGAAAAGGCATCCAAAGGCAGCCAATGTAATCAGAGACAACACCTGCTCCTGCTGTTTGGAGTCCCACATGAAGACCCAGCTGCACAACTATTACATATGTGCAGAGGCCCTAATTTATTCCTCCCATGCATTCTTTCTGAATTCCAGTGCAAACCCTATGAGACCTTATGGCCCAAGTTAGTTGATTCTGTAGGTTTTCTTTTGCTGTCCTTGATCACTCTTGCTCCTCAATACTTCTTTCCCTTCTTACACAGGACTGCCTGGGCTCCACCTCATGTTTGACTGTGAGTCACTGCATGTTTTTGCATCAGTTTCTGGGTGAAGCCTCTGTGATAACAGTTATGCTAGGTTTCTGTCTTCAAGTATAGCAGAATATCATTAATAGTGTTAAGGGTGTGGTCAACTCAAATATATTAGTAGCCTTTCTATACTCAAAAGGTAAACAGGCTGATAATTAAATTAGGGAAATGACATCCTTTACAATAGTTACAAATGATATAAAATATCTTGGAGTGAATATAACCAAGCAAGTGAAAGATCTGTATGACAAGAACTTCAAGTCTCTGAAAAAAGAAATAGAAGAAGATCTCAGAAGATGGAAAGATCTCCCATACTCCTGGATTGACAGGATTAATTTAGTAAAAATGGCCATCTTGCCAGAAACCATCTATAGATGCAATGCAATCCCCATCAAAACTGAAGGAGGGGCTATCAGGAGATAATTCCACCTGGGAATTCATCCTATGTACTGTCACCTTAGCTAGACACTTATGTGGATGACTGGAGGTGCATGCTGTCAAGAATATGATATAGCTGTCTAGTTAGAGGTCTGCCAAAGACTAACACATTCAGAGGACGATGCTCACAGCTAACCACTGATATGATCAAGGGTCTTCCAATGGAGAACTTAGACAGAAGACTGAAAGAGCAGAAAGGGTTTGTGACCCCAGGAGCAGGAGGAAAGCAAAAATACTAAATAACCAGAGCCCCCCAGGTTCTAAACCACCAGCCTGGGAGAACATAGGGAATGACCCATGACTCCAGCAGTATACGTAGGGGAGGATGTCCTTGTCAGGCATAAGTGGGAGAGGAGATTCTTTGTACCATAAAAAACAAACTCAGACTGGGGGGGACCTGAGGGTGGAAAGGCGGTAGTGGGGGGATAAGTGTGGGCACTGCCTCATAGAAGCATGGAAAAGGGGGATAGAATAGGAGGTTTTTGGGTCTTGGGAGGAAGTGGGGTAAGGGCATAAAATCTGAAATGTAAATATAATACCCAATTTAAAAAAAAAAGAGACTAAAAAGGGAAAAATGAGGAAAAAAAGGAAAGAAAAAATAGGAGATTTAATAACATAAAGGGAAGGACTTAGAAATTTAGGAGGCAATTTATGTAAATGGAAACAGCATCATAGAAACTGGAAAATCATACCTTCATAGAAGCACAAGGGGGGAGGGAGGATGGGATAAAGGGTTCCTGGGTGGTGGTGGAAATGGGATAAGGGGATAAAATTTGAACTAAAAATATCACAACTATTTTTAACAAGGGAAAAATAAAGAAAAGTTGCTAAAACCAACATCTTTAAAAAATGTCAAACCTCTAGGAAAAAAAATTTTTCTTGATACTAAAACTTTTTCTGAGAATTGTATACTGCAGAATTCACAACCTTGGTGTATCTACTCATCAAGCATACTGAGCAGACCTGCCCAAACTTCTGATGTCCTGGAATTCCATCTGGATGCATTGAAGACACAGCATCAGAGGCTTCTCAATTTACTCTTCCCACCACCCCTCTTCTAATATCTCAATGCTCATAATCAGCTGGAAGAAGTTAAAGAAGAGTCAGTGCCCCTATTCCCTGGGCATGGGGACTAAGGTGGTTAATATTGGTCTGTCTTTCTAGGGAAAAGTAGTAGTTTTGTTGGAACAGGGAGGATTAGCTAGAACTTATTGCATGGCCATAACCTATTGGTAGAAATCTGTATAATTAATATCAAGATGAAGTTATAATTTCCTAAATGGTACAAAATTTACTTTGATTTCAAATTTAAGGTTTTTATTGGTATGAGCTTCTTATTGATATAAATGTGAGATGAATATTGATACTCTCATGGGCATTGTGCCTGTATAACACACTGAGGAATACAAGGCTTAGACCCAGTTCTTCTTTAACTTTTATAAATGATTTGGGACGGTTAGCCTATGAGTTAAGGGACTATAGCAAATTCATGGCTTTGAGTTTATTGTTACAGTGTTTTCAATATTTTACTTAGAAAAAGCTGAGAGGAGATAACAGTCAACAGTCCAGGCTACCTTACATTGATAGTTGGTTTTCAAAACATCAGAAGTCCATAGAATTGACGTTACAAACATTTCTATAGTTAGGTTCATTTTGAATAAAGATCCATCTGCTCCTGAAAGCTTTCTGTTGTGGATTCTTAGGAAAAATTGTGCATCCTTGAAATTACTCCAGTTGTGCAATGTGAACCACTAGGCAAGAATTGCCTCTTTCGATCTACAGAAAAATTACTGTCCAGAAAAAGACACACTTGCAGAATAGTCAACTGATTATATCTGCCTAAACAGAGTAATCAGCCCTTAATAATTCTCCACCAATAAAATCTGTCATATGATCCTGGGGCAGAAGGCTGAAGATCAGATGCTCCAATATTTTGTAATACAGGGACTGTCCAGGTGTTCAGCGGTATCTATAAATTGGCAAAGTCTGAAAAGCAATGCTTTGTGCTTCCCATAATTTCAGTTAACTCAGTCATTCTGGATTTCTGATGGAGTTGAGGACCTATAGTCTCATAGCTAATCCTGGCTATTTACTTTGAGAGAAAAGGTATGAGTGGATGGTTTTCAGCTGATATTCATTCTAAAACCAAGGAAAGATGCCAGGTTCAGAACTAAGTGCTTTAGTTAGGAGAGATGACAGAGGTTCTGGTTAGTTAACCAAATGATGGACTGGGAATTAGAACTATCTTCTACCTCACTGGTACAATTAGGAATAAGTATGCTCTAATTGCATTTGAGAGAAAAGTTTTATTTTAACAGGAAGTGTGAAGCTAGGTGATGAGAGAGAGAAAGAGAGAGAAAGAGAGTGTGGACATGGAGGCAGATGTTCACATGTCTCCACCAGTCAGAGAGTTGATACATCTAGGTTGGGTATTGGGTTACGCTTCTGATTGAGCATTAACAAACATTTAAAGCCTTTGATTAACATTTTAAAAGTGTATAAAAGCAAAAAGAAAAGGGGGCATGGGATAGGGTTTTCTAGGGAGGGGAAATAAGAAAGGGGATGACATCTGAAATATAAATAAAACATAAAAATAAATAAATAAAAAGAAAAAAACTGCAATTAGTTGTGATAACAGAGATTTTCTCTTCCCACTGTGATTTTGCTGTATTTCTAAGCAGACAATGTAGGTTATTATTGTTAATAGATGAGAAAATCAATTTCCATATTTTGTCACATATGAAGTGAGACAAAGTAGTCATCTCTGCTCTCTCTTATCACAAAGAGTAGGAAACATCATCATTGCCAGGAATATAAAAACTTGAGCTTTGTTTAATAAATAAAAGACCCTTTTCTGTATTTCTTTCAGTGAGTTGTTACGTCCTTCTTAAAGGCCTCTAACATCTTCATGAAATGGTATGGTAGATCAGAATCTTGCTTTTCAGGTGTATTAGGGTCTCCAAGGCTTGCTGTGTTGGGAAATCTGGGTTCTGATGATATCAAGTTACATTGGTTTCTGTTGCTTGTGTTCTTGTGCTTCCCTCTCACCATCTGGTTATCTCTGGTGTCAATGTGCATGGGTGTCTCTGACTGGAGTCTGACACTCTTGGTATCCAGGTAGAGCTCTGTGACATGGGTTGGAGCAGGCCTTTTATGAGGCAGAGAGTGCTGTCTTTGGTGGGGAGGATTCCTTTGTCCCTGGTTACAGCAGAGCTCCTGAAAGGTGGTCAGGTTGTGGCATAAGTGAGAGGCTACCATCTCTTCAGAGGGGAGTTGAAGGCTGGTTAGAAAGTTAAATCAAGAGCAGATAAGCCATGTAAACAGTCTTATAACCCCTAAAGAAATAGCAGCAATCATTAAAATTCTCCCTGCCCAAAATGCCCAGGACCAGATGGTTTTAGTTTAAAATTCTATCAGACCTTAAAGGAAGACCTAATACCAATTCTCTTCAAAGTATTCCACAAAATAGAAACAAAAGGAACATTATCCAATTAGATCAATGTTGCCACAATCACACCCATACCTAAACCACACAAAGACACAACAAAGGAAGAGAACTTCAAACCAATCTTTCTTAAGAATATCGATGCAAAAAATACTCAATAAAATTCTCACAGACCGTACCCAAGAGCACATCAAAACCATCATCCATCAGGATCAAGTAGGCTTTATCCCAGGAATGTAGGGGTAGCTCAATATTTGGAAAGCCATCTATGTAATCCACTATATAAACAAACTCAGAGGAAAAACAAGAACCACGTGGTCATTTCAGTACATGTTGAGAAAGAATTTGACATAATTCAACAACCCTTCATGTTAAAAGTCTTGGAAAAATGAGGAACACATCATAAAATCATATAAAAATTACCTCAAACCCACTTGAGAGTAAATCGGTTAATTCCCTATTTCTAAAACTGTGTTACTTCACCTAACATAACAATCACTCCTTTTATACAATTGTCTCCAAATGCCATGATTTCAGCTACCTTTTCAGTTGACTAAAATACCATTACATATGTTTATATGTATGTTTATGTGTGTGTATATATATATATGTATGTGTATATATGAATTACAGTTTTTCTAATAAGCTCATAATGGAAAGAAATGGTTCCATTTGTTTGGTAGTGTGAATACTGAAGCAATAAACATGCATTGCATGTATGTCAGTAGTAGGTCTTAGGGTCTTTTGAGTATTTATCCAGGAGTGTGACAGCTAGGCCATATAATAAGTCTATGTTTGAAAACCTATGTAGTGATTTACACAGTGCTAAACTAGTTTACATACCCCCCAGGGATACAAATAAGAGAGGAAGAAGTCAAATGATCCCTATTCACAGAAAATGTGATCGTGTGCTTACAATCCTTCAGCAGAAAACTCACATATGTACATTTTCAGCAAAGTGGAATGATCCAAAATCAACATTTAAAATTCAACAGCTTTTATGTATGCCACCAACCAACTCTTCAGAAAGAAAATAAAGGACATAAATGTCAATTTTTAATAATATTTTTCAAAAAATAATAGAGGTGGTTAGTTAGTTGAGTGGATAAAGCACTTGCCACACAAATGTGAGGACAAAAGTTTAGATCTCCAGTACTCAGTGTTGAGTGAGTGTGGCTGCTCTCCTATACTCTGGACAGTTGAAGACTGGGAATCCCAGGGACAAACTGGCTAGTGGTTTGTGGGTGACTCATCAAAGACACCCAACATTAACATTAACATGTGATCAGGCACATGCACATATATGCATACATACCCATACATATGTGCACCTACATACATGAAAACACACTACACATACAAGCCATTAATATCCACTTCCACTCAATCTCACCTAGCCAGTAATATGTGCACACACACACACAAACATAGAGAGAGCCAGAGAGAGAGAGAGAGAGAGAGAGAGAGAGAGAGAGAGAGAGAGAGAGAGAATGAGAGAGAGAGAATGTGAGAGAGAGAGAGAGAGAATGAGAGAGAGAGAGAGAGAGAGAGAGAGAGAGAGAGAGAGAGAAAATTGAGAGAGAGAGAAAATTGAGAGAGAGAGAAACATACATTAGGAGGAGTTACAAGATGACAAGCATTAAGGAAAAACTAAGGCAGGCTCCCTGATATGATGTGTTTTTGTTCTCAGAAGAGTCTGCCAAGAAAAATAGCAGGAAAACACCTTGGGGATTATTTAGACAGGTCAAATACTGGAAAGGAAGGGACACCAGGGGCCTATTAAATATTCAAACCATCATTTGTTCAACTGACTTCCAGTCTCAAGCTTCTCCCATTCTGAATATATAAAGTTACTAATTTGGACTTCTACAAGACTTAGTCTTCTGTCTTTCCAATGCATCCAGTTGCTTGTTCATGGAAATGAATAAACTTGGTAATTATCTAGACAACAATGGACAATTCCATTACACATGTGCAATAAAATCAATAAAAGCTTACGTATATAAATATGTATATGAATAAAAGCATATGCACAAAAGTGCTGTAATGAAACATTTCTTTGTATTCTGACAAAGAAAATGAATAACTTTTAAAAGTCTGAGAAAAGAACATTAATTACTGAGTTATCAATGCTATAAAATATACTATTCAGTTATCTTCATTTTTAAATTTACTGTGAAAATGTGAATTTATTGGAAGAACTTTATAATGTTATTATTAATAATGATATGATTTAGGAAACATTCACAAGTATGTAAAATAATTCACAGAAATCTTAGACAATCATAAATCAAGTAATCATCTTGAGACATTTAATTTCAAAATGAAAAATTGAAATTTCTTTTAACTATTGCCATGTTTAAAACAGTCATGATATAAAACTCATGATATCATGCCCTTAAAGTCACACTTGCAATGTCACACTTGTGATTTCACACTCGTGATGTCACACTTGTGATTTCACCCTCATGGTATAACACCTATGATTTCATACCCATGAGGTCATACCCATGAAATACACTTGATGACACAGGCATGATGTCACACTGTGACACTCATGATGTCATATACACAATATCATACCCATAATGTAACACCCATGATGTCATGCCCATGATGTCACACAGATGATGTCATACTCATGATGTCATACTCATGATGTCATACCTCAGTGACTCACAAAACATCACCATGATCAAGAAAAATCATCATTGCAGTCAAAAAACAGAATAAAAATAAATAATAGTAGTAATAATAATGAATAAGGTCAACCTCAACCTATAGATAAAGAGTATTGATCACGGATATTGAACATTGATGGCGAAGGCTGAATCAATATTCAGAGTTATTCATTTATACATTTATTTATTTATCATTTCTTATGGTGTTGAGCACAGCTTGGTCTGGGAAGGTTAGGTTCAATGTAGTAAAAAACCTTAAGGTGGTATGTGTGACCACGCCATAGCATAGGATGATACAAGGTTTAGAAATACTTATTGTGGACAACAGGGAAATTGCTCCTGATGGTACCTCTCTGTCTTGGTAAAAGGATGAGACAATTGTTTAGCAATACATAATATAGAGGGTGACAGGATTCTTCCTTGTTTGGGGTGGTGGGCCTTGCACCTCTGAAAACTCAGAGCAGGACTGCCTGGATAGAAAGAGCTGTCTTGATTCTGTCAGAGCAGATGCCTCAAGAAAGCTTGGTAGGGAGGCAGAAGTGGAAATCAATGTCAGACTTCTCTCCTGGTGGTTGTTAGATGGGTCTACTTACACCAGCTGTGACTTAAGCTCTTAAGAGTGCAGGAGAGGACCTCTGGAGACTCTCACTGCTCAGGAAAGGAAGGCTTCCTGGTGGATAGTGAAAATCAATTCAGAATTGACCACAGAATTCATTATCTGGTAAACAAAGAGGTGGTTCTGCCCTAGAAAATGTACCTGGATGTGTATGTATTGGCAAGCCTAAAAGAGATAGAAGGAGGTAGGTAGGTAGGTAGGTAGGTAGGTAGGTAGGTAGGTAGAAAAAGATAGATAGATAGATAGATAGATAGATAGATAGATAGATAGATAGATAGATAGATAGATAGATAGATAGATAGATAGATAGATAGATAGATAGATAGATAGATAAAAAGATAGGAGGTATGTAAGAAAGTTGGAAGGTTGGTAGGTAGGTAGATATGTATATAGGTTGGTAGGTAGAAAAAGATAAATGATAGATAGATTGCCAGATAAATAGATAGATAGATAGATAGATAGATAGATAGATAGATAGATAGATAGATAGGTGGATAGCTAGCCAGTTGCTATAATGCTGTGGTATTGAACACTTGGAGAGAAAGTTTTAAGACACCTTGAGTATTTCCAATGTGCAACCTCAGAAGACCTTGGTGTGAATATGTCTAGGAGGAGTTGGTGAGGAATTGTGCTACAGGGATCCTGGTGAGACAAGTGAGACATGCTCATTGTGCTTTGTCCCTAGTTGCCTGTCATCTTGAGTCCACTTGAAGCTATTCAGAAAGCTCTGAGTTGCATGTGTGCCTGGTCCCTGCACAGGTAGGTATGTGGTTGTGTGTTAGGATATAGAAAGAAGGATCCATGGTGAGAGTGACTTGGGGACTTTAGAGGCAGGAGGATGATCAAAGTGTCCACAGAGTGTTCCATGGCAGTTGGTGAATGGCTGGGGTGTGATGGAGGTGGGGTGGAGGTTTTCAGAGAGGAGAGAGATTCTGAGGGAGCTTGAATTAGCTCATAATGGTTGCCAGGTATCCTAGTCAGTTGCCTGGAGATGCTTATTTTGTAGTTGCTTAGAATTGGGGGCCTGAGTCCAGAGCAGAGTTTTCAAATGGGAATGTTGAGATGAAATATTCCCTCCTTGTTTAGATATGTCCTTGTCCTCAGCTCATCATGCTAGCTGGAATGCAGGTGAGATTTTGGAAGTGGGCAGCAAGACCATCTGGGCCTTTGTGCACAACAGATGATTGGATGTCTTTGTGAGGTAGCATCTACCAGAATTCATTGATGGATACCTGAGATACCAACCTGTGTGACTGGGTAAGTAGACCAAGGTTTTTGTGGGGGCCCTTCTTTTCATCTCCCACCACACTATGGGCTCAATCAAGGGAAACTGAAGGCATCGTGGATGCACAGAGCAGCTCACAGAGTGCCATGTGTCCAGTGCTGTGCCTCCTGCTGCTATGTGGGATGCCAGTGTTGAGACTAATGCCAATGGAGAACATTGGTTCCACAAGTCCCCCTGTGGCCTCTGTTCAACTTCCCTTGTCTCTTGAGCTCTCTGATTCCATCAGTCCTGTTCTTTTTTATCTAAGTTGGTACTATCCAAAATGGCTACCTATTTACAAGGTCTATGACAACTTTCTACGACAACAGGTCTATGGTAACTTTCCACCAAAGTTGCTTGTTTACAATAGCTAATAACCATCTGTTTCTGTGCTTTTCCACAGAGACCCAAGACCATGTATGTCAAGCCTATTGCTGATTTTAGTCCTATGATTGATTTTAGGTTTACAGTGAATATGCGGGGCTGCCCCTGACATTTCCTTCATTCTTTAAGTATAGAAGGGCATTGGCAATGCTAATATTGTGAAGGCCTTAAAGAAAATTTAGTTAATAGACTTGTTTGTGAGCCATGGGCAGAAGAGATCGTTTTTTGGATCTTCATTTGCTAGTTGACCTGAAGTCTTCTAGTGTAGAAGATGTAGGTTTAAAACACCCCTTTGACACAGTGCTAGTATTGAGAGCCTTTTCAATAGACTTTGATTCCCAAGTTCCCCTTTTGCAGAAATTGAAGGTCTAAAATCCATTTTGTTTGTGGAGGTAGACAATAGAGCCACAATCCTATTGGGAAGACAGGGAATGTTAGATGCTCTTTTATGTTGAATAAGTGGTATAAGACTCCCTTGATCTGACAGCCCTTTAAGGAAAAAAGACTCAAAGCAACTTGGAAGGACTAGGAATATATAAAGACCACGTAAGGTGTAATAAGTGCTCAAGGCCTCACTTGGCAAATGAGGTCTAGGGAAATGCTAGTCCTAGGAGAGTTCTGCAATTCTGTTCAATGTAGTGAGAAGTAGTAAGTTAACACTCAGAAAAGTGAACCCCATGTAAGAAAGAAAAACTCTGATGCCCTATTGACAGAATCTCCTTCAGGCAGTGTGAAGGTGCCATATAAAATTCTGTCAAATGTAAAGGTCCTAGGTATTTTATACAGTGGAGAAACTTTACAGCAGTTATCCTAAGTTTCCAGTTATTATTCAGAGTTTTTTATCTTTTTAGTTTGTGTTCATTCTTAGAGAAAGCAGGCACCAACTTATTTCTCTTCCCCAATGTTTTTGTTTTAGGCTTGAGTCCAATTACCCATAATGGTGTGGTTTCATCTACACACAGATCTGAGTAGCTGAACCCAAAACTGAAGAGTTAGTCTTGTTTGGCATAGCTATCCAACCTGTGCATAAATAATGCAATTGCTGCCTGGATTCTCAAAGTTTCTACTAATAATATGCACATCCTAAGTTGTAAGGAACTGTAGACTGAGAGGACAATAAACGTAAGGGTGGAAGTTATTATTAAATTTATTATCATTAAATAAAGAAAAATCAGTATAGAAGACACCATTCTATTTCTATGAAGCATTAATACCATAAAGAAAAGGAAAATGATGAGAACAATTGGTTATGTAAAAGCTTTCTGATGTGACAGCAACATGAATTGACAAGCAATTTCTTTAGTTCTGCACATGATGTGAAAACAACAGCGAACTATTGTAGTTGAAGTCTAAAAAGTGATTTGCCATTCAAATAAAAAATTAAATATCTTTACTTTTCTGGCCTCCCTGAGTGATTCTTCCTGGTTTAAATTTAAGGTCCAAGTTGTTTCTCAAACAATTTATGTTCATAATTAGTCATTATATTCATATGACGATGTCATTGGTAATAGGAATCTACTTAGCTTGTACTATGTGTGAACATTTTCCTGCATTTCGATATAGAGACCAAGGTACATAGATTCAAAATTTTCTTAGGGTGATATCATGAAACTTTGGGAAAAGTAGAGTAGGAACAGGCAAGATGGGTAATGGTCATCAGCTATTGGATTAGGGTACCTGGAATGCCTCATTAGCATGGGGAAGCATTTTAGGAATCTCAGTTGTTTAGTAAAAAGTGTTTATATGAAAAAATAAAATCGATACCATAATCGAATTGAGAGTATGTGATGTCCATCTGGTCGAGAGAAAAGTGGATGTTTTCCCCAAACAAGCTCAGTGTAGAAGAAATCGTGCTATTGTAAGGAATCTCCCATATTGCATTGATAATAGAAGATATCCAATCACAGTGGGCTTCAATGTAATTTAGAAGTGTTTCTCAAATGTATATGTGTGTATACACACACACACACACACACACACACAAACACACACACACACACACACACACACACACACACACACACACACACATATATATATATATATATGTATATATATATATACATATACATATATACAATAAACTTTAATGATTTCTTGAAAATAGAGAAATTGCCCCTTCTGTGGTAATTATTCTTTCTGTGCAGCTTTATATTCTGGGGATTTGGTTTAAGTCTAGCTACTAGTAGATACTGGCATTTGTGGGAAATTAACCACAAGGCTCTACGTATGATTACATTGGACTGTGGGAATCTTACTATTATCAAGAAATTAACATATCAGGTAGAATAATCAGAATGACAGTACACAGCACTATGAACTCCAACTGGACTATTTCAATTGAAATTGAGTATGCTTGGGATCTTATGATATTAGCTAATTTCCTGAGACTTATGTTTAACCAACCAGAACTAAGATAGACTGATGATTTTACAACATGTCATGTGACTTTACTCAAGAAGTTGTATAAGGCTCCACAATTTGCTTCCTCTCTTGATTTCTGTGAACTTTGATTAAAAACAGAAATGCTCCTTGGTCAGAGGTAAAATATCCCAGAGGCTGCTGAGAAAAAAGAATTCTTGTGGGAGTCTACTGAGTCAAACGGGTAACTTTTAAGGCCTCAATCATGAGAAGAAAAAAATACCAAAATTTTGGAAAAGAGAAATGCCCTCAATCCTGTTGGAGAGTAGGGAAGTATCCCTTTTTACCTTCTGTAGAGGAGGTTGGTCCAGGCACTCCAGGCTCCACATCTTCAGAGAAACCTAGAAAATTTTTATTTTTAACAAAATCAGACTTGACAGTGTTCTGAGGTTTCTTCTGACTAGTTGGGTCTAAGTCCATGGATCTGTTCCCTATTTAAACTTAAAATAAGCTGCACAGGTATGGGTGTGGAGGAATGTTACCTTTCTGGTGATCAGATTAAAGATAGATGTGCTTGGATCTAGTTTGAGTTTATCATTCAGTGGTCATTGGACTCGAATCCAGAGTTCTGTGAGGTTTTTATGGGTAGTCAAAGGTGTATTTCCTGACCAATAAAGTCTAAGGGAGAATCTCTGGTTTCTGTTAGTTGAATGGTAGACCTGAGTCTACCATGAAGAAAGAGAGAAGCTTCTGTGCATTCTTGGTGAAAAGGATTCAGTCTGAAGCACATTATAGGCAAGCCTAAATGTTTGAGACACACTCTTCATTCACAAAGACAGTTCTATAGCTTTCTTCATCAGAGTGGAATGTCTAAAACCACTCCAGAGAAGACAGTGGAAGAAAAAAATGTTATTATTCTCAAGGTCATCTGACCTCTTTGGCATATACTTAATGTCAGGTGCTGCTGTGATTAGAGATAATAAAACTAAGGTCCTCTTCAGAAGATATTTCAAAATGGTATCAGTCCCCTTAATGACATGGGTTAGTTTACATCTGAGGTGGCATGACTTGAAGGAGTTATTAGCTGGAGGCATAAATTGTCCTTCTAGAAGGGTACATCTTGGGCCCCATTGTAACTTCATCAATTCTATTGCATGCTGATAGTAGGGGTTATATCTGTAACTTTCTTAAAATGTTGTCAAAGACTTAAATCCTCTGCTTATTATGTCATAGGTCTCAGGACCTTTTTTTGTCATTGAGAACCTATGTGACACCTTATTACTTAGGTGGTAACTCTGAGATCAATTTGAGCAATTAATGAATATCTGAGGTTACAGGGTCTCAAACGTATTGTATGGTAATGCTCCCCTGAACATTGGAAAGTCACTGTCACATTTGATGTTGAGGACGTACATCTGAAACCACCTTGTGTTATTGGTGAAAGTTGTCAGGCACATTGGTTCTAGATAATTAAGATTAAGGCCACTTAGGCTATATGGGAAGATCTGAGGATCCCTGGTTCAGAGCAGATAGATCAGCAGTTCTCTTTATTCATACAGAAATTTGGAAGATCAGTAGTTCTTACACTGTAGGTCTGAAGCCTACCTGAGAAAGACTGGAGTGCATTTGCCTACAAGGTAAAGACAGAATATGCTCGAGGACCCCATGAGCCCTTGAGAATGATTTGAGTCCCACTTCAGAGACTGGGGAAAGTGTGAGCCTTTCTGGTTCTGTGTCAGAAACACAATTTCAATTACCAATGAACAGAATGAGAATGTTGGCATATCCCGAAACTATTAGGAATACCTATCTTTAGAGGCAAATGTCAGGGAAAGCAAAAATTTCAAAGACTCTTGTATCAGGGAAAATTCAAGAATCAAGTTGGAGGGTAGAGAAGGCTGAAACATTTCCTTATCCAGTCTTCATGGGAACCTAGAACATCCATGTCCTGCAGGCCAAGCAGCAGTGAAATCAATCTCCATCACACTAACGGGCAGTTCCCAGATACGTCTCCTGATAAATCAGCTGCCTATTTTTGAATATGGCATATATTTCGTCTTTTTGCTGACCAACTTTAAAATATATATGCTCGGATTATAACTTTGTAAACTACTCTAAGACATTAGATTTTCAGTCACCAGAGTCCTACTTTTTGGATAGAGGTCATAAGTTCAGGGGATCAGAGTAAGATGCACTCAGTTAAACTAAGATAGTGATAGTTGATTTTTCAGCAATTAGGTCAGATCAAATAGGCTTAGATCCACATTGGTCAGAAGAAGCACATGTTATTCTCCATGAGGAGCACATTGTAAAGCATGCCGTTTTGACTACAAATTGTGAGCTATTCTTAATCAGAAAAGGAATCCTTACAATGCTTTAGTCAGAGAAACCTACCTGATGCTTTACTGTGTATATGAGGCAGCTAAGAGTGGTAGTTGTAATTTTGACAAATGGTTGACTAAAAGAAAAAATTAAAAACTCCTGTTGTTTTTATGGGGCACAGAGGGCAAAAACATCAGGGTGGCTTTTAGATTAAAAAAAAAACAGAATTGAAGATGCCATGGTAAAGAAAAGTAGGGACCAGGCAATCCTCTTGAGATGGGCTTTCTTAAAGCTTCCATTTGGCAGACTGGGATGCTCTGATGCCATGTTGGGAAGAAGAGGTAATTAGGAAGTTTCCTAGGGCAGAACCTGAATGTTTCATTCATTGTTGATTAGAAGACACATTTCTGAATTTTCTTTGTAATAAAAAGCAACTGTGAGGCACAGTGTCTTAGATGGAGCCTGTGACTGGCCATCTCTTTCACCCTGAAACATTCTGAGGCTGCCTGAAACAGGGGGAACATATCCAATATCCCTTTGGTGAGAACTGGAAAGTCTGATTTGACATTGTTCAGACTGAGTAGGACTGATTGTTCTTTTAGGAAAGAGGATAGAACTGCATCACCCCCTTTGCAGAGGAATCCTTTTGAGATTGTTTCAAACAAAATGTGTATATCTTTGTTCTCCTAGGGCAAAAGGGTCCCAATGTGGGTACCAAGGCTCATATTGGAATGCTGGGTCTCACTCTTGGTAGGAATGGTAAGGTACCAGGTTCTCTGTTTGACATACGTCATGTCTGAAATTTCCTTGACTAACAGGGAATATAGTTGCACTCCCTTTTGGAACTGTTGTAGTGATGAATCACCATAAGATATGAACCAAAGCTGTGGGCTCCAGTCTGGAACTAATGGAATGTTTTCCTTCCTCTTGGACAATAGGAACATGTTATGAGCTCTCCTTAGTAGAAACAGGGTGACTGATATCCTCTTGGGGTGATGAGGAGAGGTTGACACTCCCTTGGGGACTGTCTCTGTCTAGAGATGACTCAGTGTCTTTTTGGTCTTCAAGAGAAATTTTTAGGGCTCTCTGGGTATCAGAGGCATTCCTCTGTCTTCTCCTGGTAAATGTAGTGTGTCTGGGAATCTCACAAGGAGAGGCGGAATACCTGAGGTTCTCTTTATGAGAGGGAGTGCTTTGTGTGCACTCTTTTGTAGAGATGGAGGATGCTATGCCTTCTTAAGGAATATTTTTCAGTTTCCTATCTCTTTTGGAAGATGAAGAATGTCTGAGCTCCTTTTGTGACAAAGAGTATGGTTTGCAGGTCTTATGTTCCGAAAATAAATCTTGAGTGTTGCTTTGGCCAAAAGAGGACTCTTTTGATGTGCTTTTTGTATACTTGGACTGTCTGTGAATGCCTTGGGGAGATGTGGTACTTCTGAGTCCCTTCTCAGGAGATGGCCAAGACTCCCAGGCTCCTTTGGCAGAATCAGAAGTTGTGAGTTTTTTATTGGTCTCAGTTTTAAACTTTTATCCCCTTTTGTCAGATTTGTAAGCTCTTACAACTGTGATGGAAGAATGGCGGTTTCTAGGTCCCATCTTTTGGTGGCACAGATTTTAAAACTCTTTGATCTAAAGAGGCATATCTTGTTCTTGTTTCCCTAAATTTAGAATGTCTAGACCAACCTCCTAAAGAGGAAGTATGATTGAGAATATCTTTATTAGGGTAACTAGAACTTGAGTGTATTTTGGCATACTTGAAAGATGTGAGGAATCATTCAGCAGAAAAAATATGTTCTTTTCCCCTGAGACTCAGGCAGAATCACACAGGAAAGAAGGATTTGAACCTGGAGAGTTGGGCGCAGTCTGCCCTCTGGCAATGAACAAGAAATATGTTTGAAGACATCAAGTTCTGAAAGAGAAGAACTGATAGACTCTTCAGGAAATGGGACAGATTTTAATATCCTTTGGGTAACACTGAAAACATTAGAGCCTTTCTTGAGAAAAGAGTCTCTTGCATTCTTGAGAAGGGATAGTAAAAAACCCATCATGTGCACATAGTGACAGTCCCAGAATGTCTGTTGAACAGGAAGTTTCCACAGTGACTTGGGTAGATATCATAGGTTCTAGAAGCCCCTGGGCTGGTTGAGAAACTTCTAGACATTTTTGTGGAGATGTTGGTGTTTCCAGGATTACTTGTTCAGATATTAAAGTTCCCAGAGCACCTTCGTTAGGTTTCAAAAAGCCCCAGAGAATGTGGCACAGATGGCTAAAATTCTACAGAACTTGTAACAAAATCTGAAGTCATAAAAGTGGATTGGGTAGATGGCAGAGGTCCTTCTGACTCTGGATTAAGTGATGAAGAAGATGAAAATCTGAAGGGATCTTGTTCAAGTGGCAAAGGTTCTATAATCGTTCAGGTGATAGGTAGTATTTCTGCAGTGTTTTGCATACATGTCAATGTTTCTAGTGTTCCCAGGCAAATTCAGAATCTCTAATATCTTCTGGATCAGATGTTGAATTTCTTAAAGCCTCTTTTTCCACTCAGGGCCCTCGGGGCTCTTGAGATAACACAAACATTTATGGAGGCCCTTGGTCAGATGTCAATGTCCCTAGAACAAAATGGGCATACAGGAAAGGTTTCAATATCAATAAGTCAGGGAGTGACACTCTCAAATCGAATTGGACATATGGAGAAGATCCTAGACTCACTATGGAATATGGTGATAATTTTTAATATCCTTGTGAGGCATTGGTTATTCCTGATTTTATGTGTACAGGTATAACATTCCAGATTCTCCTGTAAAGACAGGCAAGGACATCCAGGTTCTTCAACAGATATCATATGTTCAGGATTTACTTGAACACATAGAGACATTGTCAAAAGCCCTGAGGAAGATGATACAGATCCTTGTGTTTCTTGTCCAGATAAAGAAATTATCATAGGACATTTGGAAGAATGCATAGATCCTGAAGATTCTGAAGCAGATTGATGTATTTCTTGGACTCACTGAGTGAAATTCAAAGACTCTTTTGGTCTCCAGCATGAAGTTTAAGGTCCTAGAGTACCCTATATACATTTACAGAGAACAAAAGTCCATTCTACAGAAAGGGAAGAATCTGATAGCCTTAGGGAAGTACGAAAGGGAATAAGCTGAGAAGATATTAAAAGTTCTAGAAGTGAGCCACCAGATATTACATGTCCTGGGGTAGCTGATGAATTTTTTTGCACACCTGGTACAGATGGTGAATATACTAGAGGCCCCTGGGGAGATGGCAAAGGCTGTATAAACCCTTGTGCAGTTGCAGAAATCATCAGAGATCTTTGATCATATTTCAATGTTCTTGCCATCTTTTGATCAGGGTTGCTATGTCCCTGACATACTTGAGAAGATGGTGAGTCTGATACAGTGAACTGTGTAGAAGTGGACTGTATTCCTATATGTTGTATATGTGAAGAAGTACTTGAAGGCCTTTATGGAGATTTAGAATATTGGGCAGAGTTTTGTGTACATGTGGACTGACATACTGTCCTCTGTGAAGATAAACATGGACCCACAGCTTGATGAGCAGAACCTGAAGATGATTGAGTTCCCTGTACTGTGCAAGAAAGACCCAGAGGACTATAAGAAACTTCAGAACATTGTGATGTAATCATTATTGCCTGGGCTGAGATGGAAAGTTTCCAAAGCTTGTAGGATGAGTGCAAGGGTGCTCAATACCCTTCATTGAATCCAGATGTTTCTGCACCTCCTTGGGTAGAAGATGAATGTCTACCAGGTTCTAGAGGTTATGGGACAATGTTTCTAGAGTCTCTGGTGCAGGTTGAAAATATGCCACATTCTCCACTACAAAAGGCAAATGGCCTGAGGTATTCTATGTTTCTTCAGGCAAAGATCCCTCTGTTGTCCTGGAAATTTTCTTGGGCTTTTGAGAAGATAGCATAGCCTGTAGATCACCTGGAGAAAGTCCAGGAGTCTGTGGGGAACATGGTGAGTATTGTACAATATGTTGAGTAGATGGGGAATATGTAAGAGAACTCTGAGAAAAGTTGCAGGTTTCAAAGACATTAGGATAGATGATACAGTGTTTATATGTTCTTGTTTGGATGTGGACACTTTCAGAGACCCTTGGGCAGATAGGGAAGTTCCCCGAACTATTTGTGCAGATGACAAAAATCTTACAGTTTTTTTTTTCAGCAGATAAAGAATTCTCATAGGCACTTGGGCAGATGGAAAAGTTCCATGTTGCTGCTTGACACTTTAATTATATGCTAGAGTCCGTGAGCTAGGAAGCAAAGCTCCTTCAGGTCCCCAGGCAGCTATGGGGTTTCCCAAAGTGTTTTCTCCATAAAGGAAAGCTTTTGCAGTCTCCTGAGTAAATGGTGAAGGTAAGGATGTAATTTGTGCAGAGGTGTTTAACTCAAGAGCTGCTTGTGAATATAGGGAATTCGACACAGCTCTTGTCAATGATGCTGAAGGGGTTGGACTTGCTTGTGTTTGTGAGGAATGGACCAAAGGCTTTGGGGTATGTGATAAAGTTTCTGTAGTCCTTGAAACACATGGAGACATTCCCAAAGAACCAGAGACAGAAGAGAAATCATTATGAGTACAGTGGGCAGACTCGGAAGTTCCAATAATCCTTTGGGAAGATGATGACTGCTGGAGAGATTCTTGACTATATGGTGACAGGCCAGGGTTGCCTGAGAAATATGCAAAGCTTGGTAGACAGCCAATGTGCTAGTTTACTTGACACTTGTAAAGAAAATTTCCCAGATTTTTGATCATTTAGCAAATGTTCTGTAGGCTCTGAGGGAGATGGCAAAGTGCCTGTAGTCACTTGAAGAGATGGTGAGGAATTCTGAGATTCTACCATGGTGCCCTAGCTTCTTTTGGAAAGATGTTGAATTCTCTGGAAACTCTGAGGTAGATGTCAAAGAAACCACAGTCCCTGGGACAGACATAAAATTTTCTAGAGCCACTTGCTTACTTCTCACATTTGTTAGAGTCCCTGGTGTTGTTTGGGGAGGTTTCTAAGCACATGGTACAGATGATGAAGTTTCCACACTCCCTTGGGAAGATAACAATTGTTTTTAGTTCCCATAGTAGGACAAGAAGATCCTTGTTTAGATGGCAAAATTTCTAGAGTCCAAGTTTCAGATTTGGGCCATCCCATAGCCCCTCTAGAAGACAGAAAATGTTTTTTCAGCCCCTTGATTAGTTGGCAATATTTGAGCCTTCCTATAGGCTTGTCTAGTAGATCTTAAGCTTCGTTCTTACATGGTGAAGATCTTCAAGTACCTTGAGTTTATATAGCCTGTCCCAAGTAGTCAATTTTGATTGGTGTTTTGTCTTTATTGTTGGTCAGATACCAAAGGCTCAAGTGACCCTTGTGTAGAAGGATTTTTAGATGCTATAGAAGTCACAGAAGCTTTCTCACACATTTGAGATAATGACACACACTCTAGACATTTTTTTATTTGTACAATATCTCTTAGACCCTTGGAAATATAGAAAATGTTGTGGACTTCTGAATTCTATTTTGCAGTGTTAGAAATCACTTTGAACATGGAAAACATATTCTGGAGCTTTTGGTAGAGATGAAAAAATTCACTGAAGCCCTGGAGCACATGGTGAAAATACTAAAGCATTTTTGGTAGACAGAGAAACCAGAGACTTTTGGGAAAATGTTGATTGTCCAGCATGCCCCTGGGTAGATTGGCAGCTTACCACACTTCCTTGGTCATTTGTGGAACATTCCAAGGATTTTGAAACAGATATAAATGATGTGGTACAGACCTGAGAAGTAGTTCTAGCTTTTGATGATTCTTTGGCAGCAGGAGACTATGCAAGCCCCCATTTTGCAGAATGCAGGAGGTTCAAACTATCTTCATCAGACGGGAAAATTTAAGCCTTCTTTCTCAGAAGAATCAATTTTAACTTGTTTTTTTCCTCTGGAAGCTGGTTGCCTGGGGACGACTTTGGTAGAAAGAGAATGCCTACAAGTTCTTCCCAGAGAAGGCATGTAAAAGAAAATCTTTTGGATAGATGCAGATAATTATAAAGCCCCATGTTCAGATATGGTAGATCCTAAGGCATTTTGTTGAGATGAAGAAATTCTTAATGTGTTTTGTGTACCTGTGCAAGAATTGACTGTAACTTCAGACTGAGGGGAAAATACTAGAGCTACCTGTGTAGATGAGGTCTCTCTTGGAGCATTATGGACACATGAGAGAGGTCTAATTGCCTCATGGGCAGACATGGAAGTTTCTAGACCTCCTTCTTGTGTACTTGTGGAAGTTGGAAGGGAACTTTTGTTAGCTGCAAAAGGGAATAACACCTTTTGTGTAGAATGTCATGTTTCATAGCCAACTTGATGGGCAAAACAGATTCCATGGATCCTTTGGAAGATAAGCCAAATCCATAGCCTTTTGAGTATTAGAAATATGTTCTGGAGACACTTGTGTGCATGAAGAAGAACCAACTGCCCTCTATGCAGATTGGAAAGAGTCTATACTATCTTGTGTAGATGGAGAAGATAGCTGATGCTCTTGAAGGAATAGGGAATTTCCCAGCCCCTTTCCAGAAGTTTGGGGAGATCCTATGGGTTCTTGTGCACATGCAGAATTTAATGTATCTCCTTCTTTAGATCTACAAGACGCTACAGAATCTTGTGTATGAATATGATGTCCCATAGGCCCTTGTTCACATGGAAATGGATTCATAGCCTTTTCTACAGATGAAATATGTCTTAGAACATCTGTTGTAGATGTGCAACATCCAAGAGCCATTTCAAAAATAGGATAGTGTCTAGAAATTTTTGTATATGTATTCTGTCTAACAGACCCTTTCTGAGTTAGGGTAGTACTTGAAGAACTTGGTACAGGTTTGGGAAATCTTAACTTCTCTGATGTATTTGTAGAAAATTTAGGAGCCTCGCCCATCAAAGCTGAATGCTTTAGAGTCTCCTGGGTAGGCAGGGAATGTTATATCTTCTGAGCACACTGTACAAGTATGGAGCTTGCATGGCTCACTGGCATGGTTTTGGAACAACGTTGGCTCTTTTGGTCCTGATGACAATCAGGAGGGCCCTTTTGGATGGTAGGGGACATTTGAATAATTCTCTGTCAGATATTAATATTTTGAAGACTGGTTGTTTAGAAGGAGGATCTTTCAGTGTTGTTTTGCTAGAATGGAAATTTTTAGGGTCAATTTTCATAGAAGGAAAATAAATTATTTTTTTTTCTGTGGGAGAGCAGATTTGTCTTTGACCATCTTCTCTAGAGGGGGTCAATACTAGTGACCCCTGACATATTGGGAATGGCCCAGAACCCCTGGTGAAAATGATGAATGTACTAGATTAGTTTGTGTGTGTGCAGAAGTCAGAATAATAATTTGGGTGGACTCAGGGGTTTCTCCCACATCTTGTGTATATGCTGAACATTCAAGAACCTCATCTGGAAATGGAAAGCATCCTTGAGCTCCTGATGTACTTGTAGAAAATTTTGTTCTTTCTTGGGGATGTGTCAGTATTGTGAGGCTCCCTTGTGGAACTACGATTGCATTTAATCCTCTTTGGACTGTAAGAGATGATCTAAGCCCATTTTTTAATGATGAAGGACTTTGATATTCTTCCTGATCTAATGGGCGAGGTCTGAAATCACCTTGGTCAGCAAGCTCAGGTCTCAAGCTCACTTTACTGAAAGCAGATTACATAGGTAACTTTGTGGGAATTGGAAATACCTTTGGTTGTCTTTGTGAGAAGACTTATCTATCTGCCATGGTTTGGCAGCTGTCAAATGTGTTAAACTCTCTTGGGACCAGTGGTCCGACTTAATCTATTTGAGAAATGTTAAAGGAGCATCATAATTGGAAAGTGAAAGGTGTGCTGAGAAGACTGTGCTCTCACGTCCTGCTTGCACCAGGAGAGCACCCTCTAATGGGAGGCCATCTGTGTTGTAGGAATGTCTGTTGGAGCCTTGTTAACTGAATAAGAAAGGCTGATTTAGAACCTTGCACCTCAGAAACTTTGGGGGCTAAACAATCACTTGGACATTGTGCTATAGAAGAACAAGTGATAAAATTTGAATACAGTGTATGGAATACATGGAATCATATTACAGATATTATTCTGTATTTTAAACATGACTTATCCTAGATAAATTTATGACAATTGTGAGCCATCCTGGATGCTTAAAGGCATCTTTAAATGACTAAAAATACCCACTACAATATAATTATTGTACAAATAATATTTTAAGTATTGTTTGGAGAATAAGAAAAAACAATAGTCTCCATATGTTACAGTTGCCAGTTGCATTCCAAATACTCTCATCTCTGTGTGACTAAGTGCATCGATTGAGAACACAGATGCTGTTGTACTTGTGAATATACCACATATGGACTTAAACAATTTCATTTCCTCTCATAGTTTACATGTTGCGTCTCTATATCATTTATATATTTGGGTTGCTTTTGAAAGATCATATAATTCTCCTGAAGTCACAATAGGCTAATGGCTCATATCAGTGGCTCCGCATGGGCCATTCACTTTCATTCCAATGGCACAGCTGGAACATAGTTGCACAGAATGATTTTTGAAACCCTTAGTCAAGTTGATTCTTTCAAATGTCAGGCTGTAGAGCTGTTAATACACTGAGAAAGTGTAAGATTGAGGATATATATGAAGATACCATTTTACTAACCGAAATTTGATTTGGTTGTTACACATCCTGCCAGTGTTTTGTGCAGTTTTTTGATCTTGCTGGTTGAACGGCATTTGTTTGCTTGTTTGTTTGTTTGTGTACTTTATTGTATTTTGGGAATGATTTCTGTTTCCATTTGGCTACACAGCCAATAAGCATGGCATCATTCAGACGCACAGGGGCACTTTACTTTCATCTAATTATTTCCCTGTAACATTACCTTAGTGCTTTGCTGCATTGTTTCTTTTTGGAATTTCAAAATTCTTAATTACCCACTTTCTTTTTTGGACCCAAATATATTCCAATAATTCTAATTTTAGAGGCATCTGCTCCCAGGTAATCCTTTCTTTTCCTACAACGTTGGGTAAATTCTGTTCTTGACTAATTCTGTATTCACAGTGGTTATCCCCGTGCTACTACAAGTCATAACTTCTATCTCGCTTAAATAAACTTCCTGTTGCTATTTAAAGGCTCCCAGAGACAGTGTATTCTTGTTTTCAGAACTGTCTGACAAGAAAAATGCCAGGAAGGCACCTGGGTGATCATTTAGACAGGTCCAGTATTGGAAAGAAAAGAAATCCAGGGGCTTATTGAATATCCAAACCAGACTTTGTTTAACTGACTTCCAGTCTCAGGCTTCTCCCATCCTAAATTAATAAAGTTACAAATGTGGTTGTTGACAAGGCTTGGTCTTCTCTGTCTTTCCAGTGCATCCAGTTGTTTATTCATGTAAAGGAATGAACTTGGTAATCATCAAGAAAACAGTGAAAAATTCTTTTAAAAACATGCAATAAAATCAAAAAAGAATATGTATGTGAATATGTATATGAATAAAAGCATATGCATGAAAGTGCTGTAGTGAATCTGATTTCTTTGTAGTCTGACAAAGAAAATGAATAACTTTGAAAAGCTCGACAAAAGAATATTAATCACTGAAGTAAATGCTACAATATATACTATTTAGTTGTTTTCATTTTTAAATTTACTATGCAAAAAAGTTATTTAATCTGAACAATTTTATAATGTTGGTATTAATGATTTTATTTAGGAAATATTCACAAGTGTGGAAAGTAATTCACAGAAATCTTAGCCAATCATAAATCAAGTAATGTCATACATGTACATATAACTCCTACTCAGTTTACCTTGATAGATTATGTGAGGTAAACGTAGTCACTATAACTGAAATTGATAAACTCATTTAGTGTTGACATTAGAATTGCCAAGTTAATTCTCAAAAGGTATATATTATCTGAATTGATACTAATAATTTTCTGTCCATTAACACTGCAGCAAGTTCTTCATGCCTAGAAGGATTATTTTTGGTTTGTAAAATCAGTCTCTTCAAAGACTGTAAAAGACCAACTGGAAATTCAGATAAGCCAACCAAAATTATGATACTTACTAGCATGAGGATAAGGACTGTGAATACATAAATAGTCAAGAACAGAATTTACCACAGTTTGAAGAAAAATAATGGATTTCCTGGAAGCAGATAGATTCCTTTAAATGAAAATTATTTGCATATATTGGTATTAAAAAAGAAAGTGAATGATTAACATTTGGAAAATACAAGGAGAAAGAATGTTGCACAGCACTAAAGGAATTGCACAGTATTTTAATTAGATAATAGAAAAGTGCTTATGTTCTTCTAAACTACACATGGCTTATTGGCTGTGTAGCCAGAGGGAAACAGAAATTATTCACAAAATAAATCAAATAAAGCAGAAAAACAAACAAAGCCCTTTCAACCAACAAGATCAAAATTCTGCTTAAATATACTGACAAGGTGTGTGAATACCAAATCAAGTTTCTCTTTCAGTAAAACGGTATCTTCATACAGATCTTCAAACTTACACATGCTCACTGTACCAATTGCTCTACAAACATGACCTTTCAAAGAATCACCTTGACTAAGGGTTTCAAAAATTATTCTGTGCAACTATGCTCCAGCTGTGTCATTGGAATGAAAGCAAATGGCCCAAGTAGAGCCACCAAGATGAGCCAGTAGCCTATTGTACCTTCAGGAGAATTATGTGCTCTTCCAAACACAATCCAAATACATAAATGTTATAAGAACTCAACAAGTACACTGTGACAGGCAAAGCAATTACTTAAGGTGCTACATTCAAGAGTCTGATTGCATC